>NW_006800257.1:33885-48693 GCF_000485575.1 Poecilia formosa
TCTCTTGTATCTATCAGTATTTCAAGAGAGCTTATGTTTTATAAACAATAATATTACTTGTTATTAATTTGGTGTTAAGAAATTAGCATTTTTTTCTGGTGCCAAACTCTCCAACGAAGTATCAGATTTTTACTTTTGTTTTGAATGTTTGTTTTATAATATATTCACCACCAATGGAAAAAAAAAAACATTTTCACTTTTCTGAAAGATTCACCAACTGCACAATTCTTTAGTATAATATAAGTAGTTTTTCAAAAGAGCAGAAGAAATCTTATGTTTTTTTAACAATAACAATATTTGTTGTTAATCTGTTGCTAAGAGATGAGCGCGTTTTCTGGTAACTAAATGCCACGATTGCCATCTGATTTTTACTTTTGCAAAAGTAAAAATCAGAAGGCAGTGCATTAGCATTAGCAGTGCACTCACCACATTAGTAGTAGCCTTTTCTCAAAAATAAGCTTTTTAGCTTTTTTGTTTATTTATTAGCCATCTTTAGCACGCTGTATGGAAGAAGTCAATGTAAGACAACATGCAAGTTATACCTCGTATGCCACTGGCAACATTTATGCTAACTTAGCATTTTGGCTAATTTTAGCTTGCACACTAATTTTAACATACTGAATCGAGTAAATCCTTGTTACTCAATATGCTCTTGACTCTCCACAAGCTATTGAGTACATTGTAGATCACTTTAGCATTGATGCTAATTTTTAGCATCAGAAAGCTGGGTCCCTACCACAGGCCCCCTTTAAATTTCTTCCGAAATTTTCTAGTTATTATTACTTCATTGAGTCTGATAAACATAGCTAATAAATGAGAAACCAGCTAAAATGCTTATTTTGGCCATCAGGCTAGTGTTAGCATGGGGGCTATTACCAGCATGTCGAAACTACCAGTAGCTAAATTCTTTTTGAAAATGCCACATTCAGAACCTGATAAATATTTTTCTTGTCATTCTCTCCAGTCTGAAATTGGCTTTGGGAAGCTGGAGACGTACATCAAGCTGGACAAGCTTGGAGAGGTGAGGAAACCTTGAAGTAGCATTAGCAGAAGAGGAGTTAGCATACGCACGCCTCACATGTCACCGTTTGTTCCCTGGAATCACTAAAACCCTGCTGTCATGTTTAGGGGACGTACGCCACGGTGTTTAAGGGACGCAGTAAGCTGACGGACAACCTGGTGGCGCTGAAGGAGATCCGCCTGGAGCACGAAGAAGGAGCTCCCTGCACCGCCATCAGAGAAGGTGACCCTCACCGTTGATGTAGAGCTGAGGCTCGGCTGGCGTACTGCTGCAGTCTGATGAACCGTCATAACACCACTGTTAGCACCATTCCTTTGGCCAAATGTTGTCTTTCCTTTGTTTCCTCACTTTACTTGTGTCCATCTTTCTCAATTAGATCCTTTCTTCAATTTCTTCCTTGTCTCCTTCCTTCCATCCTCACTCTTTTATTCCCTTCCCTAATTCTCTGTCTTTGCGTTTTCCTTTCTTTTCTTCTGTCCCTTTTTCTCTCTTTTCTTATCTCCTCCCTTCTGCTTATTTGTTCATCCTATTTTTCTTTCAAGCACTTCTTCTGTCCTTTATTTCTTTCTGTCCTTCCTTCCTTACTTTCTATCTCCTTTCCAACTGTCCCTTCTTTCCTTCTCCTCCTTCCATCCTTCTTTCCTCTCAGTCTCTGGTTTCTCTTGGTGTACGCCCAGCCTGCCTGCTCTACACTTCCTCCATAAATTCAGTGAATGTTTGGATTTTATATTTTCGAATGAACATAAAGGACTTGGAAGCCTTGGAAAAGTTTTGAATGTTTACAGAAAACATTTGCAGTGCTTAATTGTTACAAGTGGATATTCCCCAAAGCCATAATTTCCCAGTGAACACAGGAAGTGTATCCCCTAATGACATGTTTGTTGTTTTGTCGTCTTCTTCTGTTTCTCTGCAGTGTCACTTCTAAAAGACTTGAAACACGCCAACATCGTGACGTTACACGACATCGTCCACACGGACAAGAGCCTCACGCTCGTCTTTGAGTATTTGGTAAGCATGATGTCACACCAAGAGGAACCCGATATGTTGCTCCATCCTTAGTTCTTTATTATGTCGATGATCTTAAAGACATTAAAAATATTTCCATCCATTATGCTTTCATTAGGTTTTTCCTTGAAAAACCAAAAACAATCATCCAACTTGTGCTTTTTTATTTAGTTTTTAGTTGTTAAATTGTTGCTTTATTTTTTCATTTGATGTTTACAGTCTTCTGTAGGTTAAAGCCACTTCCTGTTTACTTTTGATCAATACGCATTGTTCTCTGAATAGAACAGACGATGATTAACTATTCGTGGCAGTCATGGTAGTTGTGGTATGATCTCCTCCTGCAGGATAAAGATCTGAAGCAGTACATGGACGACTGTGGAAACATCATGAGCATGCACAACGTGAAGGTGAGCATATGATTAATAGGCGACTTGGACAAATGTCAGATGAACTGCAGAACTGAAGAAACACTGCAATGAGAAATATCAGAAACGGATACCAGCAATGCAAAAACATGACTTTATTGAACAAAAAAAAATAAATAAAGTTTAATTGAACCACAAGACAAATAAATCATGATGACACATAAAGCATTTCATTTATAATGAAATAAAACGGTAGTAAAAGATTACACTGACTAATAATCGGTTGATTAAAATCAAATTAAACTGAATTAAGCTCAATTAATTTGGGTCAATATACGGCTGAGTTCCTAAAGTTCAAGTAGCAGTCACCCTAAGCCTTCAGGTTCTCAGGAAGAATGTTGAGGCAGTAATAAATGAACGATGCCTCATCATGAGTTTTAGATTTGACTTTTGGCTTCTAACAACAGGAGGCCTCTCTAGGAAGGAATTGGGGGATTTGCTTGGTGGAAAGTGATTACATGGGCTGGATTAGAGTAGTGAGACCTTTAAAATCCAATAGAAACACCTTAACATCAATTTTATGAAACGGAATATTGGTAGAAGTGCTTTCTGATCTTTGCAGTTGAATTTTGTATTGTTTGTAGTTGAGCTATGCTCTTCTTAGGAAGCTCTAATAGCTAAGCATTGTAATAGTCTGTTATTCAAATATGGATTATAATATCTGAATTGTATGGTTGCTCAGAAGGGTCAACAAAATGCATAATCCACAACGCAACAGCAAAAAAAAAAAAAAAGCCACTATGGAAGCTACGTTAAAACGGAAGTGATGATAATCCATCGCTAAGATAACTTCCATTTTGGTGAGATTCCGTTTCAGCATAATTCCGTTTTAGCAAAAACCTGATTATGAAAAACTTGTTAGGATAACTTTTGATTAGCATCACTTCTGTTTTAGCATAAACCCTGTTTTTGTATAAATTCTATCTTAGTTTAAATTCTGGCATTTAACAGAATTGCTGATGGACTGTAGCGTAGCGTTGCTTAGCCGCTTTGGCTTTTTTTGTGTTATGGCTTTTGCATTTCGCTGACCTCTTTGGGCCACCATAGGTTAAGAGAGAGAGAGAGAGAGAGAGAGAGAGAGAGAGATTCGGATGATAAAACATTTCGACATAGTGAGATTTTAAATGTAAGGTTAAAAAAAAGTCATATTTAGATCCAATTCAACATTCTAAAATTTGAAAAGTTGCTCAGACTAAATGTTTGCTCAGATGACAGTAAATTCATTAGATCCTGAAATGTGCGTTTTCAGATCTTCCTGTTCCAGATTTTACGAGGGCTGTCTTACTGTCACAAGAGGAAAGTTCTCCACAGGGACCTGAAGCCACAGAACCTCCTAATCAATGAAAGAGGGGAACTGAAGTTGGCTGATTTTGGTAAGAGGAACCTCAACAGCTCCTGTTCAGTCTGTGTGAAAGAGAGAGAGCTGATAACAGAAAGGCAAAAAAGTTTTTAGCATAAATTGGCTGAAAAATCAGCTCCAAAACTGCTAAATGCAGAAGGCCGTTTCCGATGGAAACGCTCCGGTTCCAGGCTGCTGATGTTTGCCGACGCTCTGCAGGTCTGGCGAGGGCGAAGTCCGTCCCCACCAAGACGTACTCCAACGAGGTGGTGACTCTCTGGTACCGGCCTCCTGATGTCCTCCTGGGATCCTCTGAGTACTCCACACAGATCGACATGTGGTAAATCTCCCATCATGCCCCTCTTCATCAGTTTCCCCCATGGTAACAGTGAAGCAGACGGAGTCAGATATATATCTAAACCCAGAGAAACATCCGACCACGTGGTTCTTTTTCCTTCCTCCTCTTCCTCCTCTCACCATGTTGCCTTGGTGACATTTCTCCAGCCCGCTGTTATTCTGCCAGCTGATTGGCTGTTTGCTTTGCAGGGGGGTGGGCTGTATATTCTACGAGATGGCTGCAGGTCGGCCTCTGTTCCCCGGCTCCACCGTGGAGGATGAGCTCCATCTCATTTTCAGGCTGCTGGGTGAGGATCCCATCCTGAATGTGATTGTCATGGTAACGCTAGCTATTAGCCATCTGACTGTGTCTGATTGGACTGTTACTACTTCAGGCACACCCACAGAGGAGAACTGGCCAGGAATCTCCACCATTGAAGAGTTTAAATCCTACAACTTCCCCAAATACAAACCACAGCCGTTGATCAATCACGCACCCAGGTACACGCTGCTTCTTCTTCTTCTTCTTCTCCTTCTTCTTCTTCTTGTTTTGTGCTCGTTTATTTCTCGTTATGCACCCCCTGGCTGGTTTGAATGTGTCCAGTGATGTGCATTTCTGAGTGTGTTTGGCCATTTCAGGCAGGAAATCCTGCCGAACATTAGAGCCGGCTGTGCGCTTCCTTCCTCCCATGAGTCCTCCACATTCCCATCAGCCCTTTCTGCTGGTAGATACTGAGCTCTTGCTCTTCTCTTCTCCTTCAGGCTGGACAGCGACGGTATCGAGCTGCTGCTGGCGTTCCTCAGAGTAAGTGTCAACCCACGCACAGCGCACACGTCTGGGACTAGGATTAATTTAGTGGAAGGTTGTCACGTTAAAGCCACAAATAAGATGCTTAATAATTATCCGTTGCAGTCCTCCGTCAGGATATCTGAAGGTAAATAGTTGTTTAACTGTGAAATTAAAAATGTTGAAGCTTTTTTCAGAGGCTTAGTCTGAAAAGTATTTGAATACAAGTAGGAGTGCATCATTAATCCGACTAGCCAATAAATTTTCCCAAATTTCTTTTAACAATATTCACCCCACTATTGCCATCTTAGCAACTTTGTCAATATATTTATCAATTTTAAGATAAAAACAAAATCTGTGCCGGCTCAAATTGGAACCAGCAGGTCAATCTTTTTAAAGATCAGTGATCGGCCAGAAAACTGAACATATTTATTGGCGCCCCTTTATGTGTAGAAATCTTTCTATAAATTCTTCTTTTATTGTAATAGAGTCTTCTTAGCATTTCTACGTCCATCATGTGGTTACTTCCTGGTCAAATTGCAGGAATTGGAAGGGTTAATAATGAAAATTGAACGTTAGTCAGTAGAGATGTAACAAAATATCTGGTGGCTCAGTTATCTTCTGCTAATAAGATAGCATGTTATTTTATTTCAAGGAATTATTCATGCCATTTTCTCTAAAAAGTTAAAATGCACCAATATAAAATCTGGAACGTGAAAGAATAAAGAATAAATTATAAGTTTGGTTTTTCTGAAATGTTTGGTTCAAATTTCTAAAGAAATAAAAGATGCATTTACTTGAAGTCATTCTATATATCTCTGCTAAAGGTGCTAATTAGTGTTGAGGGTGCCATAGTTGATTCCCCACCAGATCCCAGTTCCCTGTTGTCACATCAGTTATCTAGATTTAATCATGTTGGATCTGAATTCAGTCAGTACCACATGCAGACAGCAGGGGGTGCAGTTATTCACCCTTAGGAATCCACATGTGCTTACTCTGCTGTGTTTCACCACTTTGACTCATAATGTGAGTGAATGTGAATCATTCACATTTCTCTAGTGGGTGATGAATCATAGGACTTTTGTGTCTCTGCAGTACGAGTCCAAGGCGAGGATTTCAGCTGATGAGGCGATGAAACATTCCTACTTCAGGCAGCTTGGGATGAGAGTCCACACACTGCCAGAAAGTGAGCACACACACACATATATACACACACACACGCCCTGTGCAATCCCAGCTTCTGTCTGCTCTCCTCAAGCCTTCCTGCATTACTTGTTCTTTGATTTCCTGTCCCATGTTGTGTTAAGTTAGCTGTCTCCTGTGTTTTAGCTACCTAAATGTGTTGCATTGAGCTAGCTGTTTCTTGTGTCTCAGCTAGCTAAATCTGTTGCATTAAGCTAGATGTCTCTTTTGTTTCAGTTTGTTAAGATGGCTATCTCCTGTGTTTCAGTTAGTGCAACATGTTGCGTTAAGCTAGTTCATTCTCTGTCTCTCTAGCTAAATGTGTTGCTAGGTGTCCTTCGTGTTCCAGCTAGCTAACATGTTTCTTTAAGCTTGCTGTCGCCTGTTTCAGCTAGCTAAAGATTTTGTGTTAGGCTAGCTGAGTATCTTTCTTCACTGTATTTCAGATGGCTAAATGTATTGCATTAAGCTGCTGTGTTCCAGCTAAAGTGATCAAATTAAGCTAGCTGAGTTTCTGTCTCTTCCGTGTTTCAGGCGTGTCGATGTTCACGTTAAAAGAGCTGCAGCTTCAGAGGGACCCCGGCTACAGGAACTCCTCCTACCCCGAGTCAGGTGGGCCATGAATCTCATTTCATTTCCCATAATTCAAATGGAATCAAGTATCAATTGAAACTCTTCTTGTATCTGAAATTTTCCGACTTTTAGCAACACCACCTCCAGTTTTCAACTCTCTAACATTTTAGTTTTCAAGCCAAATCACAGATGTCTGACATCATCAGTAACTATCTTTGGAGTTTCTTGCAGTTCTGATTATGATGGCCTACAGATAATGAAAACCCTAAATTCATTCTCTCAAAAAAGTTTTAATATTATAAAAAAGTTAAATATTAGAAACTTATGGTGTCACTTTAATCAACTGATTTCCTCAAAAAGATTGAGTTTAAATTATCTTTAAGCCCTAATCATCAAAAATACAAGAAATATTAGCTTAAAGTACTTTACTATATATGACAGGTTGAAATTTCTGAAATGAGACCAAAAAAACCACAATGTTCACTTTTTTCGATGTGCTTGTATTTTGGTGTAATGAGGCCCATGGCATCATGGGTATTGTTGTTCCAGGTAACGGCAACATCAACAGAAGGCAGAGCATGCTTTTCTAATGTTTCCTGAAGAGGATGGTCAGCCGGCCAGCTTCATCTGCACCTCCCAGCAACTCCTCGCATGAGCCCACCTCCCTGTGGAGCGTCTCTCCTCACTCCCTCGCCTGGACTCACTCACACGCGTACACACACACACACACACATACACAATGCTGAATGAGTGACTTTGAGTCAAAACGCTTGGAGACTGTTTATTTATTGGAGTGTGAGGTTAACTTATTTTGCTGCTAAACTACTACTGTCTACTATATAACATGTCTGTGTGTGTATGTGTGTGTGTGTACACGTGTGTGTTCGTGCACATGATGTGAACTGAAGACGCCATGCACAGTTAAGTGGTCTGTTTAGGTTACTGTTATTTCTCCTGACTATAATTCTTTGGTATCTTTAGTTTGAAAGTCAACGAATGTTGATGTCGACGCTGTGATGAAGTTGTTTCATTGTTGTGCTTACAGAGCAACGGCTGCAGTTTCTTCAAACTTTTTATGCATTCTGTATATCTATACATATATATTTATGTGTATATATGTACATGTATATTTGGAGATTGTTTTTTTTTGTTGTTGTTTTGTTTTGTTCTCTTTCCTTCGAGCTTCCGTGACTGATCTATACAAGGTTTCTACATTTCAAAAAGCTGCAGCACACGACAGTGTTGACTTTGAGGGGAACGAGAAAGACTGGTGATGATGGTGATGATGATGATGATGGATTTCCCATCTTAGATATTTTTTTTTTCCCCCCCAATGTGTTTCACCCCAATGTGTTTCAGAAGAACTGTGTTTCTCTGAGGGCCCGATGGCCTTTGGGGGGTTCCACTGAAAGTCTGAGCATAGCGCCTGGCAGCTGAGGGCTGAGCGAAGCTAACAGTTTTAGCCGCTGGGTTTCTGCTCACTCTGGTAAATCTACAGGACCAAATCTGATGGAGACAAAAAATGGAAATAGGCATGGGCTGGTGTGAGATTCTCTATAATAACCATGATTGAAAAACTAAACGGTATCCTTGTGTGTTAGGAAAATTTTCTAACATAATCTTTCATTTACTTGGAACAGCAGAAACTATTACTTCATATGCTACAGTTATGTTACTTTAACATATTTTTATTTTCATACAAATATGGACTAAATGGTCATTAAATTTAATATTAAACACACTCTGCTCTTTGCAGAGAAACAGAAATCTAATTACCTGGTTAATCTGTTCCGGTAGCCTGCAGCCTGCTGCTTTACAGACCTGCCAACTGTAAATTTAATACAGAAATGTTTGGTTTCCACACCATGCTTGTCTGAAAAATAGCTCCAGTCGAGAAAATCACAAACATCCGGATTCGTTTAATTGAGTTAAACGACACACCGCTGCATTACTCTGTCCATCATACACAGGAGAAAACTCTGGTTGGCCTGGCTCCTTAATCTGGGTTTTCATTTTTCATGGGCACAAAAATTAGCAGTTTTTGAAACCGTAGCTGTTTGAAATGTTGGTGCTGCAACATACCAGAGACCAGCCCATGCCTTGTTGGGGAGACAACCGGACAGCATTGTTGAGTAATGAGAAAAACCAGAACCCGAGATAAAAGCTTGGACAAGTCTGCAAACCCTCCAAATGTCGAGAGCCTCGATGCAACTGTACATTCAGAAATTTTACCCTGCACTCCAAGCGTTTGCATTTTTTCTTTTTTTTGTTTTGTTTTGTTTTCATCAGGGACATGGGCCTCAACACGGCTGAGTTTACCCAACAGTATTAAGATGTGTTCTGTGACTTCTCCTCGGGAAAACGGCACCAATGTGGATGCTCTAAAAGCAACAATTTCCCACTTCATGTCGAGCCACAGCATTTTTACAACACAGAGATTAAAACTCAAGACTTTACTGCTGATGTGTTGTTAGCAACTGACAGTGATGCTAAAGATGATTAAACCTGTTTGCGAGTCTCTCTTTTAAATACGTTTACTGTAGCAATAAGAAAATGTCCCTGAATGTTTCTTACATGACAACTGATGTTCATTGCATTCCTGGGGTCAGATTTTTCCTGTGTTGACCATCATTAAATATCAACCGCAGTCGTTTTGCTAAGTTTAGAAAGTACAGTTTGCAGGAGCTAATGTAATGCTATCGCTTCTCTGCCTATAAAACTAAACCCTGTTTTGACATCTACTTTGTGAAAATTTATCAGGCAGCATTAGATGTGTAGTGAACATTATTTCCCTGCTAGGTTAACTTCAGCAGATTTCTCTTTTTATGCTAACTTTAGGTGCGCAAGCTAGCTGTGCGCTGAAGCTAAACATACATGATGAGGTATGCATTCAAACAAATTTAGGTCAATAAACAGTGTTTGTTTAAATGTTACAATCTCTGGTATAAAGAAGAATATATACTTTTTGACTTAAGAGGTACATCATTGGTGTGAATAACTATGCAGTTGAAGCTATAGGTTAGCTTAGCCAGTTAGCTTTAAATTTAGCTAAAAGAGTTTTGTTGAACGCTTGGCAAAAATGTAACCGTAGGGTTTTTTGTTTGTTTGTTTTTTAAATGCATAACCAGGAAAAATTTAACGTCAACAGCTTCACAAGGTGAACTGCTAATAAATCAGAAAATATTAAAAGCTTATTAAAAATAAAAGACTGGGAGTGCATTAAACATCCAGATAAAACTGAAAGTTGTCGGGGGATCAGAGGGAAGTTTTCTTTTTGCTCTTTTGTTCGGCGGCCGACTGAAAACTGTATTTTGTGACAGGAAAAAGATTTGTTTAAGCGACACTAGTGTTCTTTGTTTCAGATTAGGTAGCACATGCTAGAAGAGTGCTGGAAGCACTGGAAAAGCTTGATAAACTTATATCTGAAATAATTAATGTAATAATATTAACATCAAACACAGATTGCAGGTAATGGTGCAATGATCCAGTAAACAATACAAATCTTATTAATCTAAATGGTTTGAACATGCACTCCTAATTTGAGATATTAAATTGTGATTACACAATAAAGTACATACATGACATACTGTAAACAGGAAGTCATTATATTAATGGTATATTTCCTGTATTACTGTAATTTTTAAGTTGGAAATTGGAACCATGTACTTCTAATTTTTCCATAATTTTTTTGTGTATATTCCACTTTATCCAAATTAAGGATTGTTTCCCTGTGAACTGCAAACTGTGTTTCTGCTAACATTACTTTTTTTGTACATGAACAGCAGTAACATGCACGAAAGGAGATTTCTAAAACGGCTTAATATTTATCATTGTAAAACTGTACTTTTTTTCAGATGAATGGATGATTTAATGTGTTTTATGTCTGAGTGTGTGTGGAAATGTTTGTGCCTGATGCATGGAAAGCCTGCTGTGTTGTCAACTCAAACTCTCTGAAACACTGAGCTGCCGGTGAACAGTTGATGTGTGACTCTTTTTACTGGAACTATTTATTTCTCATAACCATCAGAAGTAAAAATTTAAAAATTTGTTTCATAAAACGCTTGTGTAACAGTCATTTTCTGAATAACGACAGAAAAGGTCTTCACGGTAAACACATTGGAAACCAGAATACTGTTTCTTTTTTTTTTTTTTTGAAAAAGAAAGTAATTTATTTAAAAACACAAAATAAGAAACTAATTAACATGGATAATTTGCTGTCATATTTCCTAAAAAATAAAACAAACAAACAAAAAGAAACGGGAGCAATTTCACAGCTACAAAAAAAAAGCTATTTGTGCAGTTTTGGCCAAGATATAAAGCTTTTGACACATTTACAGAAATCTTTCATCATAAAAGCTACAGCAAAGATTGCTTAAAAGTACAGTACAGTGCAAAAATAATAAAAAGTATAGAAAATTGTGCATCAATTTTACACTGCATTTTTACTCTGGCTAGCAGATGCTTTGCTAGGAGTCGCTTATGGTCCCATCTCATGTAGCCCAGTTTTATGTTTTCCAGCGTTTGATAAAATTTTATCCTGAGCCTTTCCGTATCCAGGAAAGAGAAACTGGTCATTAAAAAACTGTTGGCAGTTAGGTGTGACAGAAAAAGATGCCAGATCTGTTCAAAAGTGACAGAAAACGTCATGATGATGTTAGATTCTAATTTCCTAATTATTTTTTGTATTATAAACTTGTTATATATATATAACCTTTTTTTGGGCAAAAAAACTTATTTCTGAATGTAAGGTACAAGAAAGTAATTAGCTTAGCTTTAAGATTACAAAAAGGTGGGAAAACACCTATTGTTCCCGTTAGTGAGTATAAAGTTTTAAGCTATCAAACACATTTTGATAACTTACTTGATCATTTAAAACTTTTTGAATACACAAAAAAGCAAAAGCCTTAATGTGCTGTCTAGACATGGGAACTCGGGTTGCATTTAGTCTCCGAAGGCTGAGAGAAGTTTTCACAGTTCTACTTCTCAACTGTAATGCTTTCTCTTTTACTTCACACATGTTCAAGAATTGCTTCGCATCCAAGGCAAAGAAATTCATGGAGTTACTCACGACGGCTACAGAAGATGGCAAAAGAAAAGATGTGTTCTGTTGAGGTTTTACTACATTTGGGCAGAGACTGGCAATCAAACGAGATGAGAGACACGGAACACTGACGCCATGTCAGATGTTTTACCACAAGTACGATGGGGACCCTGAAGTAAACATACAAACCAAACTATGCTCTTCTTAGAGAGCAAATCCTCAGAGTGGAGCTCCAGTTTCTTCTGGAATGAAGGTAGCAGTCTCAGCTGTAAGTATACTCAGTCAGGTTGAATTTCATCCAAGCTTTAGGATGGTCTGCTCCTTGATGATGATCTGACCGTCCTCAGCCCCTCTGGAACCAACTTCCTGCTGGCATCAGGACTTGTGGGAGCTGGACGTGAGCAGTAGAGGAGAGGGCGTGTCCACATTGGAAGGAGGAATGGGAATGGCTCCATTCATCAGTGTGGGGAACTAGTAAAGTGCACAATAGGAAAAATTAAAGACTGTTTTAGCAATTTATGAAGTTTTTCTAGCGAGACCTGTTTTGGCCAGAAGTGAGTCGCGCTCTACCATCGACCAGTTCACGCTTGTGATTACAAATTAAGTCGGAGTGTGTGGGGATTAAAGTTTCTGCCTTTTTTTGAGAGGTCTTTGAAAGAAATTCATGTACTTGGCAATATCCTCTAGACTTGATTTGCTGGCAGAATCCCTTTATGGTGTGTTTGGTTTATTTGAAGTCCACTTCAGCCTCAGCTACAGTTCAAAGGGTACCTACTCATAAACAAGTATGCTTAGACTATTATTAGTGCTGGAATAGCTTTTAGGGTTAACCAACTTCCCATCAATATGCATGGCGTCATCTCTGAAGGTCAAGCACTGTTAGCTTTATGATTTCGGCTTTGGTTGAATACCCACAAACTTTGGGTCTCGGGTAAAGATAGTGTAGATGTATTTGGGCCTCATAAATGTTTGGGTTTTATGACAGCAGACGAACGAACAACATTTTGACAACAAGGAGGAATTTGGGTTATCTTGGTTCGACATAAATTACAAGGTTTAAAATACAGTTGAATAGCTACCTGTATATGAGCTGAAGGGGTTGAGTCAGATGATGTGGGTATTTCTGATTAAGCTGAACCCAGGGGTGTTTAGGAAAACCAGACATCCGTTGAAGGATATCGCCTCAAACACAAGAAAGGAAGATTACCTGGAAGAGTTGGGCGTGGCTCTGCAGTTGGGCTGGGCTCAGAGGTCCCACCGGACTCAGACCGGACCAGAAATGGATGTTGGACAGCAGAGGACTGGGAGTTAGCAACAGACCAGATGGAGTCTGGAAGGTCAGGGAAATACAGAAAAAAAAAAATCAAAGTAAAATAATCCACATAGAGTATGGAGAAGATGGTTAATTCTGGCAATGATGACCAACTTATAGCTTCTTCAATCAAAAAAAGTTGCAAAAACAGCTTTTCATCTGAAACTTTGCTCAAATGAAGGAACTAATTCTTTCTCAAGCTAATTTCATACCTAGATTTCCTAGCATGCCTTAAATGCCACAAAGTTCCTCCTCACTCGTCCCGTAAATAGTTATGAAGCTCCTTGTCAGTTATTAGTCATTCATCAGTCAGACCATTTCTTGTAATGTCATTAGGTAATTCTGTTCATTTTCTTTCAGCTATTTTTAACATTTCATTTTAGGTGGTTTGATGGTCTTGTTTGTTTATCTGAGTTGGTTTCCATGTCACTACAAGGATCTTTATTTTGGATTTGGTTTTAAAGCAAATGGGGACAAATTTCAAAGAAAGTATCAAATCTCTGTAAACGTACTTCCTGTTGGTTTGCTAGGGAAGGGGTTCTAGTTACCAAAAGGAGTAGGTGTTACCATTGACATATTGAGTAATGAGTTCAGCCTCCACTTCCTTTGGTTTCTGTCAGTGATTTACACACAGCAGTATATGATTACTCAGTCTGGATAAGAATGTCAGTTGAGGGCCTGAATGTAGTCAGTCTGTCCTGTTTTGGTCAGCGAGCTGCTGCCAGTGAATCAGGAGCGTCAAGAACATATGGGTTCACTTAGAAACCTCCTCAATCCTCCCTCCCCTCCTCCTTTTCTTTCCGCTCACCTCTCTCCGTCCCCTCCCTGTCTGACTTTCCGCATCAGAAATGTCTCCTTCCTCTCCTCTGCCTGTTACCTATTACAGACTGTGCTTCCAGGGGAAGTTTGGGGAGGTTCGGTGATGTTATTGGCTGTATAATGTTGATTCATACCTGTGTGGTCAGAAAGGCGGGGGTAAGAGACCCAGAGGGCAGCGCCGGGCTGTTGAGGGCAATGGAGACGAGGTCACTTCCTGTCAGGAGAAGAGGAGAGGCAGAGATTTCCAAGCCTTTGGGTTTTCTGCCTTTTAAAGGGTTACTGTTGGCCAACCCCCTCCTCTCTGGTGTTCGTGTGCACCGTAGCTTCTCTCTTTCCCTCTGACCAGATGACAAGTTTAAAGGTTGAGCACTGCATTCAACATCTTCAGTATCTGCACTAAGGCTCTGCCCCCTTGCCCGTATGTGGGCGGGGCTTTGGGATGGGGACAAAGAGCTGGCCAACCGAGGAGACAGCACAGAGGAATTTGGGCTGTCTGTTGTGGATGGAGGTGGTGTTGGAGGAAGGGACGAGTGGCCGCCGTTGGTTACGAACCGGATGACGGAGGAGCTTTCCTCGCATCTGGGCTCCTTTTTGATTGGCCGCTGCTGTTCTAAAGCGTGCTGCAGGGAGCTGATGGTGAAAGAGGAGTATAAGTTGGAGTGGCGATACTGGTTTCTGTCAGTCCGATCCTCCTCTTCAGCTTCAGGTTCTGACGTCGTCCCCCCAACCTCCTCGCTACTGTGACCCGACTCCACAACTGCAGGGTCCATCTTCAGAATCTCAGGGAACGAGACAAACTTGTAGACAAACTTTTGACCAATCACCTTCTTGATGATGTTCTGCAAATAGGGAAGAAAAAAAAACAGACGTGTCAACTTAAACCTCCATTTTGCATCAGTTTTGTTTGTGTTGTAGTTCACATGCGCATACTTTGTCGTAGTAGTAGCGCAGCGCCCTGCTCGGCTTGT
>NW_006800257.1:50097-86793 GCF_000485575.1 Poecilia formosa
CTAAATGTTTGCTCAGATGACAGTAAATTCATTAGATCCTGAAATGTGTGTTTTCAGATCTTCCTGTTCCAGATTTTACGAGGGCTGTCTTACTGTCACAAGAGGAAAGTTCTCCACAGGGACCTGAAGCCACAGAACCTCCTAATCAATGAAAGAGGGGAACTGAAGTTGGCTGATTTTGGTAAGAGGAACCTCAACAGCTCCTGTTCAGTCTGTGTGAAAGAGAGAGAGCTGATAACAGAAAGGCAAAAAAGTTTTTAGCATAAATTGGCTGAAAAATCAGCTCCAAAACTGCTAAATGCAGAAGGCCGTTTCCGATGGAAACGCTCCGGTTCCAGGCTGCTGATGTTTGCCGACGCTCTGCAGGTCTGGCGAGGGCGAAGTCTGTCCCCACCAAGACGTACTCCAACGAGGTGGTGACTCTCTGGTACCGGCCTCCTGATGTCCTCCTGGGATCCTCTGAGTACTCCACACAGATCGACATGTGGTAAATCTCCCATCATGCCCCTCTTCATCAGTTTCCCCCATGGTAACAGTGAAGCAGACGGAGTCAGATATATATCTAAACCCAGAGAAACATCCGACCACGCAGTGCTTTTTCCTTGCTCCTCTTCCTCCTCTCACCATGTTGCCTTGGTGACATTTCTCCAGCCCGCTGTTATTCTGCCAGCTGATTGGCTGTTTGCTTTGCAGGGGGGTGGGCTGTATATTCTACGAGATGGCTGCAGGTCGGCCTCTGTTCCCCGGCTCCACCGTGGAGGATGAGCTCCATCTCATTTTCAGGCTGCTGGGTGAGGATCCCATCCTGAATGTGATTGTCATGGTAACGCTAGCTATTAGCCATCTGACTGTGTCTGATTGGACTGTTACTACTTCAGGCACACCCACAGAGGAGAACTGGCCAGGAATCTCCACCATTGAAGAGTTTAAATCCTACAACTTCCCCAAATACAAACCACAGCCGTTGATCAATCACGCACCCAGGTACACGCTGCTTCTTCTTCTTCTTCTTCTCCTTCTTCTTCTTCTTGTTTTGTGCTCGTTTATTTCTCGTTATGCACCCCCTGGCTGGTTTGAATGCGTCCAGTGATGTTGTGCATTTCTGAGTGTGTTTGGCCATTTCAGGCAGGAAATCCTGCCGAACATTAGAGCCGGCTGTGCGCTTCCTTCCTCCCATGAGTCCTCCACATTCCCATCAGCCCTTTCTGCTGGTAGATACTGAGCTCTTGCTCTTCTCTTCTCCTTCAGGCTGGACAGCGACGGTATCGAGCTGCTGCTGGCGTTCCTCAGAGTAAGTGTCAACCCACGCACAGCGCACACGTCTGGGACTAGGATTAATTTAGTGGAAGGTTGTCACGTTAAAGCCACAAATAAGATGCTTAATAATTATCCGTTGCAGTCCTCCGTCAGGATATCTGAAGGTAAATAGTTGTTTAACTGTGAAATTAAAAATGTTGAAGCTTTTTTCAGAGGCTTAGTCTGAAAAGTATTTGAATACAAGTAGGAGTGCATCATTAATCCGACTAGCCAATAAATTTTCCCAAATTTCTTTTAACAATATTCACCCCACTATTGCCATCTTAGCAACTTTGTCAATATATTTATCAATTTTAAGATAAAAACAAAATCTGTGCCGGCTCAAATTGGAACCAGCAGGTCAATCTTTTTAAAGATCAGTGATCGGCCAGAAAACTGAACATATTTATTGGCGCCCCTTTATGTGTAGAAATCTTTCTATAAATTCTTCTTTTATTGTAATAGAGTCTTCTTAGCATTTCTACGTCCATCATGTGGTTACTTCCTGGTCAAATTGCAGGAATTGGAAGGGTTAATAATGAAAAATGAACTTTAGTCAGTAGAGATGTAACAAAATATCTGGTGGCTCAGTTATCTTCTGCTAATAAGATAGCATGTTATTTTATTTCAAGGAATTATTCATGCCATTTTCTCTAAAAAGTTAAAATGCACCAATATAAAATCTGGAACGTGAAAGAATAAAGAATAAATTATAAGTTTGGTTTTTCTGAAATGTTTGGTTCAAATTTCTAAAGAAATAAAAGATGCATTTACTTGAAGTCATTCTATATATCTCTGCTAAAGGTGCTAATTAGTGTTGAGGGTGCCATAGTTGATTCCCCACCAGATCCCAGTTCCCTGTTGTCACATCAGTTATCTAGATTTAATCATGTTGGATCTGAATTCAGTCAGTACCACATGCAGACAGCAGGGGGTGCAGTTATTCACCCTTAGGAATCCACATGTGCTTACTCTGCTGTGTTTCACCACTTTGACTCATAATGTGAGTGAATGTGAATCATTCACATTTCTCTAGTGGGTGATGAATCATAGGACTTTTGTGTCTCTGCAGTACGAGTCCAAGGCGAGGATTTCAGCTGATGAGGCGATGAAACATTCCTACTTCAGGCAGCTTGGGATGAGAGTCCACACACTGCCAGAAAGTGAGCACACACACACATATATACACACACACACGCCCTGTGCAATCCCAGCTTCTGTCTGCTCTCCTCAAGCCTTCCTGCATTACTTGTTCTTTGATTTCCTGTCCCATGTTGTGTTAAGTTAGCTGTCTCCTGTGTTTTAGCTACCTAAATGTGTTGCATTGAGCTAGCTGTTTCTTGTGTCTCAGCTAGCTAAATCTGTTGCATTAAGCTAGATGTCTCTTTTGTTTCAGTTTGTTAAGATGGCTATCTCCTGTGTTTCAGTTAGTGCAACATGTTGCGTTAAGCTAGTTCATTCTCTGTCTCTCTAGCTAAATGTGTTGCTAGGTGTCCTTCGTGTTCCAGCTAGCTAACATGTTTCTTTAAGCTTGCTGTCGCCTGTTTCAGCTAGCTAAAGATTTTGTGTTAGGCTAGCTGAGTATCTTTCTTCACTGTATTTCAGATGGCTAAATGTATTGCATTAAGCTGCTGTGTTCCAGCTAAAGTGATCAAATTAAGCTAGCTGAGTTTCTGTCTCTTCCGTGTTTCAGGCGTGTCGATGTTCACGTTAAAAGAGCTGCAGCTTCAGAGGGACCCCGGCTACAGGAACTCCTCCTACCCCGAGTCAGGTGGGCCATGAATCTCATTTCATTTCCCATAATTCAAATGGAATCAAGTATCAATTGAAACTCTTCTTGTATCTGAAATTTTCCGACTTTTAGCAACACCACCTCCAGTTTTCAACTCTCTAACATTTTAGTTTTCAAGCCAAATCACAGATGTCTGACATCATCAGTAACTATCTTTGGAGTTTCTTGCAGTTCTGATTATGATGGCCTACAGATAATGAAAACCCTAAATTCATTCTCTCAAAAAAGTTTTAATATTATAAAAAAGTTAAATATTAGAAACTTATGGTGTCACTTTAATCAACTGATTTCCTCAAAAAGATTGAGTTTAAATTATCTTTAAGCCCTAATCATCAAAAATACAAGAAATATTAGCTTAAAGTACTTTACTATATATGACAGGTTGAAATTTCTGAAATGAGACCAAAAAAACCACAATGTTCACTTTTTTCGATGTGCTTGTATTTTGGTGTAATGAGGCCCATGGCATCATGGGTATTGTTGTTCCAGGTAACGGCAACATCAACAGAAGGCAGAGCATGCTTTTCTAATGTTTCCTGAAGAGGATGGTCAGCCGGCCAGCTTCATCTGCACCTCCCAGCAACTCCTCGCATGAGCCCACCTCCCTGTGGAGCGTCTCTCCTCACTCCCTCGCCTGGACTCACTCACACGCGTACACACACACACACACACATACACAATGCTGAATGAGTGACTTTGAGTCAAAACGCTTGGAGACTGTTTATTTATTGGAGTGTGAGGTTAACTTATTTTGCTGCTAAACTACTACTGTCTACTATATAACATGTCTGTGTGTGTATGTGTGTGTGTGTACACGTGTGTGTTCGTGCACATGATGTGAACTGAAGACGCCATGCACAGTTAAGTGGTCTGTTTAGGTTACTGTTATTTCTCCTGACTATAATTCTTTGGTATCTTTAGTTTGAAAGTCAACGAATGTTGATGTCGACGCTGTGATGAAGTTGTTTCATTGTTGTGCTTACAGAGCAACGGCTGCAGTTTCTTCAAACTTTTTATGCATTCTGTATATCTATACATATATATTTATGTGTATATATGTACATGTATATTTGGAGATTGTTTTTTTTTGTTGTTGTTTTGTTTTGTTCTCTTTCCTTCGAGCTTCCGTGACTGATCTATACAAGGTTTCTACATTTCAAAAAGCTGCAGCACACGACAGTGTTGACTTTGAGGGGAACGAGAAAGACTGGTGATGATGGTGATGATGATGATGATGGATTTCCCATCTTAGATATTTTTTTTTTCCCCCCCAATGTGTTTCACCCCAATGTGTTTCAGAAGAACTGTGTTTCTCTGAGGGCCCGATGGCCTTTGGGGGGTTCCACTGAAAGTCTGAGCATAGCGCCTGGCAGCTGAGGGCTGAGCGAAGCTAACAGTTTTAGCCGCTGGGTTTCTGCTCACTCTGGTAAATCTACAGGACCAAATCTGATGGAGACAAAAAATGGAAATAGGCATGGGCTGGTGTGAGATTCTCTATAATAACCATGATTGAAAAACTAAACGGTATCCTTGTGTGTTAGGAAAATTTTCTAACATAATCTTTCATTTACTTGGAACAGCAGAAACTATTACTTCATATGCTACAGTTATGTTACTTTAACATATTTTTATTTTCATACAAATATGGACTAAATGGTCATTAAATTTAATATTAAACACACTCTGCTCTTTGCAGAGAAACAGAAATCTAATTACCTGGTTAATCTGTTCCGGTAGCCTGCAGCCTGCTGCTTTACAGACCTGCCAACTGTAAATTTAATACAGAAATGTTTGGTTTCCACACCATGCTTGTCTGAAAAATAGCTCCAGTCGAGAAAATCACAAACATCCGGATTCGTTTAATTGAGTTAAACGACACACCGCTGCATTACTCTGTCCATCATACACAGGAGAAAACTCTGGTTGGCCTGGCTCCTTAATCTGGGTTTTCATTTTTCATGGGCACAAAAATTAGCAGTTTTTGAAACCGTAGCTGTTTGAAATGTTGGTGCTGCAACATACCAGAGACCAGCCCATGCCTTGTTGGGGAGACAACCGGACAGCATTGTTGAGTAATGAGAAAAACCAGAACCCGAGATAAAAGCTTGGACAAGTCTGCAAACCCTCCAAATGTCGAGAGCCTCGATGCAACTGTACATTCAGAAATTTTACCCTGCACTCCAAGCGTTTGCATTTTTTCTTTTTTTTGTTTTGTTTTGTTTTCATCAGGGACATGGGCCTCAACACGGCTGAGTTTACCCAACAGTATTAAGATGTGTTCTGTGACTTCTCCTCGGGAAAACGGCACCAATGTGGATGCTCTAAAAGCAACAATTTCCCACTTCATGTCGAGCCACAGCATTTTTACAACACAGAGATTAAAACTCAAGACTTTACTGCTGATGTGTTGTTAGCAACTGACAGTGATGCTAAAGATGATTAAACCTGTTTGCGAGTCTCTCTTTTAAATACGTTTACTGTAGCAATAAGAAAATGTCCCTGAATGTTTCTTACATGACAACTGATGTTCATTGCATTCCTGGGGTCAGATTTTTCCTGTGTTGACCATCATTAAATATCAACCGCAGTCGTTTTGCTAAGTTTAGAAAGTACAGTTTGCAGGAGCTAATGTAATGCTATCGCTTCTCTGCCTATAAAACTAAACCCTGTTTTGACATCTACTTTGTGAAAATTTATCAGGCAGCATTAGATGTGTAGTGAACATTATTTCCCTGCTAGGTTAACTTCAGCAGATTTCTCTTTTTATGCTAACTTTAGGTGCGCAAGCTAGCTGTGCGCTGAAGCTAAACATACATGATGAGGTATGCATTCAAACAAATTTAGGTCAATAAACAGTGTTTGTTTAAATGTTACAATCTCTGGTATAAAGAAGAATATATACTTTTTGACTTAAGAGGTACATCATTGGTGTGAATAACTATGCAGTTGAAGCTATAGGTTAGCTTAGCCAGTTAGCTTTAAATTTAGCTAAAAGAGTTTTGTTGAACGCTTGGCAAAAATGTAACCGTAGGGTTTTTTGTTTGTTTGTTTTTTAAATGCATAACCAGGAAAAATTTAACGTCAACAGCTTCACAAGGTGAACTGCTAATAAATCAGAAAATATTAAAAGCTTATTAAAAATAAAAGACTGGGAGTGCATTAAACATCCAGATAAAACTGAAAGTTGTCGGGGGATCAGAGGGAAGTTTTCTTTTTGCTCTTTTGTTCGGCGGCCGACTGAAAACTGTATTTTGTGACAGGAAAAAGATTTGTTTAAGCGACACTAGTGTTCTTTGTTTCAGATTAGGTAGCACATGCTAGAAGAGTGCTGGAAGCACTGGAAAAGCTTGATAAACTTATATCTGAAATAATTAATGTAATAATATTAACATCAAACACAGATTGCAGGTAATGGTGCAATGATCCAGTAAACAATACAAATCTTATTAATCTAAATGGTTTGAACATGCACTCCTAATTTGAGATATTAAATTGTGATTACACAATAAAGTACATACATGACATACTGTAAACAGGAAGTCATTATATTAATGGTATATTTCCTGTATTACTGTAATTTTTAAGTTGGAAATTGGAACCATGTACTTCTAATTTTTCCATAATTTTTTTGTGTATATTCCACTTTATCCAAATTAAGGATTGTTTCCCTGTGAACTGCAAACTGTGTTTCTGCTAACATTACTTTTTTTGTACATGAACAGCAGTAACATGCACGAAAGGAGATTTCTAAAACGGCTTAATATTTATCATTGTAAAACTGTACTTTTTTTCAGATGAATGGATGATTTAATGTGTTTTATGTCTGAGTGTGTGTGGAAATGTTTGTGCCTGATGCATGGAAAGCCTGCTGTGTTGTCAACTCAAACTCTCTGAAACACTGAGCTGCCGGTGAACAGTTGATGTGTGACTCTTTTTACTGGAACTATTTATTTCTCATAACCATCAGAAGTAAAAATTTAAAAATTTGTTTCATAAAACGCTTGTGTAACAGTCATTTTCTGAATAACGACAGAAAAGGTCTTCACGGTAAACACATTGGAAACCAGAATACTGTTTCTTTTTTTTTTTTTTTGAAAAAGAAAGTAATTTATTTAAAAACACAAAATAAGAAACTAATTAACATGGATAATTTGCTGTCATATTTCCTAAAAAATAAAACAAACAAACAAAAAGAAACGGGAGCAATTTCACAGCTACAAAAAAAAGCTATTTGTGCAGTTTTGGCCAAGATATAAAGCTTTTGACACATTTACAGAAATCTTTCATCATAAAAGCTACAGCAAAGATTGCTTAAAAGTACAGTACAGTGCAAAAATAATAAAAAGTATAGAAAATTGTGCATCAATTTTACACTGCATTTTTACTCTGGCTAGCAGATGCTTTGCTAGGAGTCGCTTATGGTCCCATCTCATGTAGCCCAGTTTTATGTTTTCCAGCGTTTGATAAAATTTTATCCTGAGCCTTTCCGTATCCAGGAAAGAGAAACTGGTCATTAAAAAACTGTTGGCAGTTAGGTGTGACAGAAAAAGATGCCAGATCTGTTCAAAAGTGACAGAAAACGTCATGATGATGTTAGATTCTAATTTCCTAATTATTTTTTGTATTATAAACTTGTTATATATATATAACCTTTTTTTGGGCAAAAAAACTTATTTCTGAATGTAAGGTACAAGAAAGTAATTAGCTTAGCTTTAAGATTACAAAAAGGTGGGAAAACACCTATTGTTCCCGTTAGTGAGTATAAAGTTTTAAGCTATCAAACACATTTTGATAACTTACTTGATCATTTAAAACTTTTTGAATACACAAAAAAGCAAAAGCCTTAATGTGCTGTCTAGACATGGGAACTCGGGTTGCATTTAGTCTCCGAAGGCTGAGAGAAGTTTTCACAGTTCTACTTCTCAACTGTAATGCTTTCTCTTTTACTTCACACATGTTCAAGAATTGCTTCGCATCCAAGGCAAAGAAATTCATGGAGTTACTCACGACGGCTACAGAAGATGGCAAAAGAAAAGATGTGTTCTGTTGAGGTTTTACTACATTTGGGCAGAGACTGGCAATCAAACGAGATGAGAGACACGGAACACTGACGCCATGTCAGATGTTTTACCACAAGTACGATGGGGACCCTGAAGTAAACATACAAACCAAACTATGCTCTTCTTAGAGAGCAAATCCTCAGAGTGGAGCTCCAGTTTCTTCTGGAATGAAGGTAGCAGTCTCAGCTGTAAGTATACTCAGTCAGGTTGAATTTCATCCAAGCTTTAGGATGGTCTGCTCCTTGATGATGATCTGACCGTCCTCAGCCCCTCTGGAACCAACTTCCTGCTGGCATCAGGACTTGTGGGAGCTGGACGTGAGCAGTAGAGGAGAGGGCGTGTCCACATTGGAAGGAGGAATGGGAATGGCTCCATTCATCAGTGTGGGGAACTAGTAAAGTGCACAATAGGAAAAATTAAAGACTGTTTTAGCAATTTATGAAGTTTTTCTAGCGAGACCTGTTTTGGCCAGAAGTGAGTCGCGCTCTACCATCGACCAGTTCACGCTTGTGATTACAAATTAAGTCGGAGTGTGTGGGGATTAAAGTTTCTGCCTTTTTTTGAGAGGTCTTTGAAAGAAATTCATGTACTTGGCAATATCCTCTAGACTTGATTTGCTGGCAGAATCCCTTTATGGTGTGTTTGGTTTATTTGAAGTCCACTTCAGCCTCAGCTACAGTTCAAAGGGTACCTACTCATAAACAAGTATGCTTAGACTATTATTAGTGCTGGAATAGCTTTTAGGGTTAACCAACTTCCCATCAATATGCATGGCGTCATCTCTGAAGGTCAAGCACTGTTAGCTTTATGATTTCGGCTTTGGTTGAATACCCACAAACTTTGGGTCTCGGGTAAAGATAGTGTAGATGTATTTGGGCCTCATAAATGTTTGGGTTTTATGACAGCAGACGAACAAACAACATTTTGACAACAAGGAGGAATTTGGGTTATCTTGGTTCGACATAAATTACAAGTTTTAAAATACAGTTGAATAGCTACCTGTATATGAGCTGAAGGAGTTGAGTCAGATGATGTGGGTATTTCTGATTAAGCTGAACCCAGGGGTGTTTAGGAAAACCAGGCATCCGTTGAAGGATATCGCCTCAAACACAAGAAAGGAAGATTACCTGGAAGAGTTGGGCGTGGCTCTGCAGTTGGGCTGGGCTCAGAGGTCCCACCGGACTCAGACCGGACCAGAAATGGATGTTGGACAGCAGAGGACTGGGAGTTAGCAACAGACCAGATGGAGTCTGGAAGGTCAGGGAAATACAGAAAAAAAAAAATCAAAGTAAAATAATCCACATAGAGTATGGAGAAGATGGTTAATTCTGGCAATGATGACCAACTTATAGCTTCTTCAATCAAAAAAAGTTGCAAAAACAGCTTTTCATCTGAAACTTTGCTCAAATGAAGGAACTAATTCTTTCTCAAGCTAATTTCATACCTAGATTTCCTAGCATGCCTTAAATGCCACAAAGTTCCTCCTCACTCGTCCCGTAAATAGTTATGAAGCTCCTTGTCAGTTATTAGTCATTCATCAGTCAGACCATTTCTTGTAATGTCATTAGGTAATTCTGTTCATTTTCTTTCAGCTATTTTTAACATTTCATTTTAGGTGGTTTGATGGTCTTATTTGTTTATCTGAGTTGGTTTCCATGTCACTACAAGGATCTTTATTTTGGATTTGGTTTTAAAGCAAATGGGGACAAATTTCAAAGAAAGTATCAAATCTCTGTAAACGTACTTCCTGTTGGTTTGCTAGGGAAGGGGTTCTAGTTACCAAAAGGAGTAGGTGTTACCATTGACATATTGAGTAATGAGTTCAGCCTCCACTTCCTTTGGTTTCTGTCAGTGATTTACACACAGCAGTATATGATTACTCAGTCTGGATAAGAATGTCAGTTGAGGGCCTGAATGTAGTCAGTCTGTCCTGTTTTGGTCAGCGAGCTGCTGCCAGTGAATCAGGAGCGTCAAGAACATATGGGTTCACTTAGAAACCTCCTCAGTCCTCCCTCCCCTCCTCCTTTTCTTTCCGCTCACCTCTCTCCGTCCCCTCCCTGTCTGACTTTCCGCATCAGAAATGTCTCCTTCCTCTCCTCTGCCTGTTACCTATTACAGACTGTGCTTCCAGGGGAAGTTTGGGGAGGTTCGGTGATGTTATTGGCTGTATAATGTTGATTCATACCTGTGTGGTCAGAAAGGCGGGGGTAAGAGACCCAGAGGGCAGTGCCGGGCTGTTGAGGGCAATGGAGACGAGGTCACTTCCTGTCAGGAGAAGAGGAGAGGCAGAGATTTCCAAGCCTTTGGGTTTTCTGCCTTTTAAAGGGTTACTGTTGGCCAACCCCCTCCTCTCTGGTGTTCGTGTGCACCGTAGCTTCTCTCTTTCCCTCTGACCAGATGACAAGTTTAAAGGTTGAGCACTGCATTCAACATCTTCAGTATCTGCACTAAGGCTCTGCCCCCTTGCCCGTATGTGGGCGGGGCTTTGGGATGGGGACAAAGAGCTGGCCAACCGAGGAGACAGCACGGAGGAATTTGGGCTGTCTGTTGTGGATGGAGGTGGTGTTGGAGGAAGGGACGAGTGGCCGCCGTTGGTTACGAACCGGATGACGGAGGAGCTTTCCTCGCATCTGGGCTCCTTTTTGATTGGCCGCTGCTGTTCTAAAGCGTGCTGCAGGGAGCTGATGGTGAAAGAGGAGTATAAGTTGGAGTGGCGATACTGGTTTCTGTCAGTCCGATCCTCCTCTTCAGCTTCAGGTTCTGACGTCGTCCCCCCAACCTCCTCGCTACTGTGACCCGACTCCACAACTGCAGGGTCCATCTTCAGAATCTCAGGGAACGAGACAAACTTGTAGACAAACTTTTGACCAATCACCTTCTTGATGATGTTCTGCAAATAGGGAAGAAAAAAAAACAGACGTGTCAACTTAAACCTCCATTTTGCATCAGTTTTGTTTGTGTTGTAGTTCACATGCGCATACTTTGTCGTAGTAGTAACGCAGCGCCCTGCTCAGCTTGTCGTAGTTCATGTTGGTCTTGTTCTTTCGCAGCCCCCACAGTTTGGCCACCTCCTCAGACTTGAGCAATTTGAACTCTCCATCATTAGACGTCCAGCAGATGAGATGTTTGTGGCTCTGGTCAAGCAGCAGCTGGAGCAGGAACTGCCAGAGGGTGATGGAGCTCTCCATGACGACACAGGCACCGGGGGTTCTGCAACTGGGAATTAGACAAGCACCGAGTTAGGATCCAAGGACTCTAGGATTCTTTTTATTGTCATACCAGCTTTGGTTGTTTGTGGTATGAAATTTGGACTATTATTGTTATTATTATTATTATTATTATTATTATTATTTATTATTAGCTAGCTTAATCTAAGTAGCTAACTTACTTTAGCTATCTACCTTCATGTACTGAGTTTAATTTATCTAACTAAGCTATCTACCTAAACTTAGATAGCTTAATATGCTAAATTAAGCTAACTTAATAAACTAAATTTAGCTGATTAGGCTGTACTTAGCTAGCTAGCTTAATTTAGCTACCTTACCTGACTTAATTTTGGTAATTAAGCTAGCTACTTTAATTTCACTAGCTAGCAAAATTTTGCTGGTTACCTTAATTAAGCTGGTTAAGCTAAGAGCTAAACTCGTTCAAGCATTTAGACAGAGGGGTTGGATGCACAGTTCAGGAAGGATTTTACTGTTTGTAAAAATGTCTATATCTACACAAGCTTTGGGAATTGAATTTAAAAAGGTGGAGGCTTTTTAAAGCCACTGGGGTTGCAGGTGGAGTAGATGGTGACAACAACATTAGCGCCATCAGAATTTAAAAGAAAGAGATCCTGAGTAGGTCTAAAGAAGTTACAGAGGTTAAAGAGTCTCAAAAATAATTGTAACTCGGATTGTTTGGAATTCTTTGTTGAAAAATTGCTTTTGGCATCAAAATTAATGGCAAAAATGTTATCTTTTAAGACACATTTGCGTGGAGATCACCACAAATAACCATGTGAAAGCTAAAGCGTGCTAAAATTAGCAGTGCTCTTCAAGTTGGCAGCTCTAGAGAAATTAAAGTAAGCATAAGAGCAAAAATGTTAGTGCATGTCCTCTGGGTTCTGGTACCGAAGGGCTTATGTTTGCCACATGTCACTACATGCAGACATGGTGGCATGCGGTTTTGCTACTTCCTTCCACAGGTTATATACAGCTGGTATGACCATTTTCTACTAATTGACCCCTGTTGGATTGTAACTACAGATACCGTGCCTTGTAAACGTAATTCTTACTCCCCTAAACTTTTTTACATTTTTTATTACAACCACAGATTTGATTTTATTGGGGGGAGGGTTTTCCCCTCATGTTCTCATCCATCTCTGATCAACTTCCACAGATAAATTAAGCAGTCCCACAACATGATGCTGCCACCACCATAGGGGACGAGGAGGAGGTGTGCCCCATTTTCAATATTACAATACAAAAATCAACTAAAATACATCAAAGGTTGTTACTGAAAAATGTGAGAGTCTAAAAGATTAACATTTTGCACAGCACTGAGTGGAACAAATTGTAATAATTGTTGCTCACAGTGGCTGGCAAGCTTTTCCTCCTTCAGTATAGTTTCATATTGACTGAGAGTCAGTGAGAAAGGTCCATACGTCACATGGCTTTCAGATGTTTCCATGGTGATAAAACAGGATGTGGTTAGTGACCCTTCTGCCAAGACAAGCGTGGCCCTAACCGACGTGTTTACCTGGAAACCGCTGACTGCCTGTGTGTGTGTGTTTGTGTGTGTGTCTGTTCCTGTGCGCGCTCTGAGAACTGTAGCTCTGCCTGCCTTCATAAGAACAACATATTGTGCAGCAGCGGTGGAAATATGAGAAATGACTGTTTGTGAATCTGTTTGTCTTTGTGAAAGGAAACCAAGCAGCAGGACAAAAACGAGGGGAAAGTACAAAACAATGACCCACCAGCCTCGCAAGCACACAACTGACCGAGTTCTCGCTTCCTATTTCCTGTATGAATGTGTGCTGCTGTGTGTTGGCGCGTGTGCGTGCATGCGCGTGTGTGTGAGGTGACGGAGGAACCGCGGTGATGTCTAACTGTCTACAGGAGGACTTCCTGTCATTCAGCTTCAGGGGCGTCATTCCCGGTGAGAGGCTGTCCAGGACTTCCTGTCGGTGGGAAGCACCGGGAACAAGCGCACACATTCGCTGTTTGTTTTTAGAGCTCAGTTCTTACAACACCCAGCAGATGTAGAAGGTTTTTTTAAGAACACACACACATGCACACCTAACGTACATGGGTGTCCTTGTACACATTTTGGGAAAACTTTCAGAACTGGAATGTTACCAGTTGAACTGTTCCAAGTCTTCCAAGAACCACACTGTATTTAGCATCAGCTGAAAAAATAATAAAGCATCCTGACAGCATGATACTGCCACCACCGTACTCCATGATGATGAATTATTCTCATTGTTTCTATGTCGCCCAAAAATGTAACCATCTGACCAAAACACCTTCTTTTTCATCTTTTCAATCACACTGATCATACTTCTGCTAAAATAACCACTGGAATCGAACATTGGTGTCCTGATATTAGCAAATTATGTTATCTGTTAAAGCAAATGTTTTAAGATTTGATTTCAAAATAAAAGCCCACTGTTTGAGCCCGTTTCCTCTCTGTTTCTGTTCAGGTCAGCAGGAAGAACCCAAACCATGACTCTCCTTCCATTTTCTCCGCTCTGATTAAAAAAAAAAAAAGTCTGAGTGAGGAGGGAGTAAAGGGGGTTCTGCTGGAACTCAAACGTCTCTTTGTTTTGCGGCAGTCTGTGACTCATTTTCAAGATGTTGTCTGCTGCCAGCTTCTATCCGGAAGCGCATGGCAATTAGTCTGCGAAGTCCAGACAAACCAGAAAGTCTACTAGCAGGTTTTAAAGGAGCCACGGCTCATTTTTACTTCCCTTCCCTCACCAATTGTCACACCGACCTCATTCTAGATTCCCCCTTTAAATCTGTGATAGTGTCACGCATAAGAACGCTGTTTGGTTGGGGAAACCTTTTACACATTTTTACGCACGGCTTTAACACTTTACGCACGTCTTCTCTTTTTTTGCGCTTTTCAAGTTGGCGGTGTGGATTTGCGCTTTCTGTGCTCAGAAATGATTTTTGAACGGATCACAAGTTTTTTTTGTTTTTTTTTTAAGTTCACTTCGATGCTGCCTTTAGGTAACTTTGAGAAAGTTGGAGACGGAAGGAAAGTTGGCACCTACCCAGCTGTGAACGGCCGCGGCTCCTCTCTCTCTGTGCGTCTGTCCGCGCGTGTCGTGGGAGTTTGGCTCTTAAAGCAGAGCGTGTGTGTTGTGTCGGGGCTCCATGCTGCTGTTGCTGCCGTTGCTGCTGCCCCGCTGTCTGAAAGCGGATCCGCAGCTTTTCTCTCTCCTGCCTCAGAGCAGGAAGTCGGGACGCGCAGACGGAGAACGAGCGCACTTCCTCTGGAGCAGTATTCCCGTCTGTGTAAACACACACACACACACACACACACACAGACACACGCGCGCGCAAAAATCTCTATTTCCTATAAACACGCCCCTTAAAACCACTCTCTCTCTTGCACACACACCTACACATGCATGCGCACGGACGCTCGCGCAAAGCACACAACTAGACGTTGTACACACTGACAGTGTAATCCTACTATTGCACACACACACACACACACACACACACACAGAGAGAGAGAGAGCTCAGAGCCAAGTGACAACTGACGTCACCCTCTTCCTGCTCACCAGGAGGGGTTCCTGTTTCTAAACACACACACACGCGCGCGCGCGCGACCTAGGTCAGCCGACCTACCGGAAATGTGAAAAACATAGCCCAGCATTTGAGTTCCTTTTATTAAAATGTACCGTTTTACTGGTCAGATAACATTAAAAACTCGATTTAGTGTAAAAGTCATTCTAACTCTGGAAGTGCTTAACATTTTGTCCACTTCAATCAATTTCCTTAGGATTGTTTTGTTTTGTTTTGTTTTTGGGGTTTTTTTCCAGCGCAGCCCCACAGCATGGTGCTGCCACCACCAGGGGACTGAACACATGTACATGAATGTCACACTTTTCAGATTTTGTCTTTTGAAATACACAAATCATGTAGAGAATATACATGACGCAACCCAGAAGCAGTTTCTCAACAAGTCGGTGTGTTTATGCGGTGACTTGAATGTTCCACATGTTTTCCAATAAACCACAGACTTAAATATGATTTACAAAACCCACAGGTTTTGCACATTCATTTTTTGAAACCATATCACAAAGCTTAGTCAGCATCCATCAATGGCAAATTTCGTGTCTGGGCAAAACATTCTTATTTGCATTTAGGTCTGAACTTTGATTGGACCATTCTAGTGAATAAATATCCTTTGATCTAAACCATTTCTTAATTTTGGAGTGTTCATGAAACACTCCAAAACACTGAGTGTGGGAAGCAGTTTCATGTCTGCTTCCCACACAACAAGGCCTCTTTTGGCTTTCTTTCTTGACTAGGAAGAGTCTAACTAATATGAGGAGATTATTCAGAGTAGATGTGTAGGCTAAATGTGATGGAAGAGATTACTGAATGGCACAGTGGTCCACAAGAGTTAGGAAATGAAATCATTTCAAATAATATATACTAAAATGTGCTTATGAATAGGATTTTATCACTTACTTTTCTTTTACTTAATCAGTCTGTTAATATCTGTTTTATTTTGGCACCTCTAAATTTCTTACAGGTGTAAAGTATACATTTGTGTATTTTATGGAGGATTGCATTGAAGTACAAATGAAAAGCATTTGCTGGATTTGAGCAATAGGCATTTTTACATCGCACTGTTGCATTCAATTCTGAACAAATGTAAACTTTTAAAGAATTTTAATTCTTAATGCATTATGAAACAATTACAGCAAATATTAAGGTGCTCACTGAGAATAAACACAGAGGAAGTGATTAGTGCGGTGTATTAGGTGACAGTTCATATTTTTAACAATAATAATTATTGGTTAGTTTGCTAAATAACTTAGGTCGTTGGTATTGATGAATCTCCTTTGTTCTCTTCTTCCTTCCTTCCTTACTTCCTTTTTTTTTTTGATACAACCAATACTTAACAGAGTGAGAGGTCTTTAGTTTTTCCCTCTCTCCGGTTGAGTTTCCTGTTTCCTCTTTGGCCCCGCCTCCATCTTTGAAACGTCAACAGCGCCAAACTTTCGGGGTCCTTCGTGAGGGGAAAATGAGCGGCAGTGTTGCGTGGCCGCAGTGGAGAAAGGTTCACTCCGTTACTGGAGTCGTTCCCCGGTCCAGGCATGGACACCGGGCGGCGGCAATCCGCGAGCTCATCATTGTATTTGGTGGCGGGAATGAAGGGATAGCGGAGGACCTCCATGTCTACAACACGGGTGAGCTAACGTTAGCTGCTAATGTTTTTAGCTTGTAGCGGAGGAAAGTGGCCCAGCTCTTGACACGAAGTTTGTTTACTTCATAAAACTACCATATTCTGCCACTTGTCATTGTTTTATTTTGTTTAAAGCCAGTTTGTTAAAGTGGGTTCAGTAATATTACTTTAAGTGGCTGAACTCAGTTGTCTCCCTCTGTGTTTTAGCGTCTATCGCATACATTAGTAATGGACGTTAATATTATATTTTGCATCCCTGAGGGATATTTGAATAGTATTTTTTAGGGTGAAATAAGGAATCAAAGAACCTTTAATTTGAACCATTTAAGGTGAGACTTTAAATCCTAAGAAATGCATGGTGATGGCAGCATCATGCTGGACACTCCAAAGTTAGTTTTTGAACTAAGAAAGCAGATGATCCTATCCTGTTCAAAATATCTGGACTATGCTTAAACGCTGGCTTTAAAAGAGCTCCACATCTTCTCATAAAAGTTAATTCTGCCACTTTATTGCCAGAAAATCACTGATGATGGCAAAAAGCATCAAGTCAAGTGGGAACTCTAAGTCAAAGCTGTGGAACCATGTTTTTAAAGCAGCAGCTGGTTTGATACCTGTGTTGTTGTTTTAGTCTCCAAACAGTGGTTCCTCCCTGCTGTGAGGGGGGACATCCCACCTGGGTGCGCCGCTCATGGCTTTGTCTGCGAAGGCACCCGGATCCTGGTGTTTGGTGGCATGGTTGAGTATGGAAAGTACACCAACAGCCTCTATGAGCTCCAGGTAAGTCAGGTGTGTAGTTGAGCGCTGCTGTTGCTAGGTAACAGAACCTTCCAGAGCTGCTTGTGTTGTCCTTCTCAGGCCAGCCGGTGGCTCTGGAAGAAGCTGAAACCCAGAGCGCCCAGGAACGGATCCCTGCCCTGCCCTCGGATTGGACACAGCTTCACCCTGGCGGGGGGAAAGTGTTACCTATTCGGGGGCCTGGCCAATGACAGCGAGGACCCCAACGGGAATGTACCAAGGTAACAAAACATCTTTCTCGGCTGCTTGGTTGTCTCTTATCTTGAACTTGAGTTTTCAGGCATCAGATTTAAGATGCTAACCATATGTTTTGGCATCCCTGCTGCTAATCTTATGAAGTTGAAGCAAACAGAGGGAAGAACCTCTGCTCTGTCTAGTCCTGGTCCAGGTGTTCAGTGTTGACCTGGCTGTATTTTTTGATTAGTGGTCAGATTAAATTGCCTGGTCAATAATTAACCAAAAAAACTAAAAAAGACAGATTAAGCAAAAATTTCAATCCAGAATCCCTTTTCCTGCTAAATTATTGAACAGACGTTGCTTGCGGATGTCGCTTGTGCGTCAGATTTACCGGTGTGCCAGAAACAAACGTATACAAGGTTCCAGCTGTAAACTTTGTGCATAAAAAACTAAAAAAGTAATTTAATTGCATAAAAAATTAATGCGTTAAAGTCCTGGCCTTAATTTTAGATCATTGTCCGACTGAAAAATCTAATGATGACCCAATCAAAACCAGAGACCAGCAGGTTTTGATTTAAACATGGCCTGTGTGTCTGTGAGGAGGATCTGTGATCATCTGGAAGAACACGGATCCTCCGCCGTAAACATTTATCCATCCTTAGAGTGTCTGCTGTTGAGCTCCATCTCCGTCTTACCTGACAGAGCTCCAGTTAGTTTAGCAGACTCTGTTTTTCTACTAGTGGTGGTGGGACAGAAAAGGTTGCCGTGGCGATAGCTTTAACGTCACTTTCTTAGTGTTGGTGGTTTCTGGTGTGATGGATTGAGCTGTGGTTGTTTTCAGGTACCTGGGGGACTTCTATGAGCTAGAGCTGCAACCGCTGACGGGAGCGAAAGGCTGGAACGTTCCCGACACCAAGGGCGGCGGTCCGTCGGCGCGAGAGTCCCACACCTGTGTGGCGTACGCCGGCCTCGGCTCGCCCAAGCTCTACGTGTTTGGGGGCATGCAGGGTTGCAGACTGAACGACCTCTGGCAGCTTGACCTCAGTAGGACTTCCAGTTGTTTATGAGACCGTTAGCGGCTCATGTCCACGAAACTGATGTATTCTTCTTCTTCGCCTCAGGCTCCATGGTTTGGTCCACGCCTGAAACCAGCGGCTGCACCCCTCTTCCCAGAAGCCTTCACTCTGCTAACGTCGTTGGAAACAGGTGCTGCAGGCTGGGCCGTGAAACACAGTAAAAACCGAGTGGTTCCACCTGTAAACACTCCCTTTTATTGATCTGTGTGCAGGATGTTTGTTTTTGGAGGCTGGACTCTTGCGCCGGAGTCGGACAAACGGGTCACCACGGCAACAGAGTGGATTTGTTCCAACTCGTTGGATTCTCTGAACCTGGGTGAGTCATCCGTTCTCTAGATCTGTCTTTGTCAAACTGTGGACCACTAGGGTCCCCCTAATGGTCCGAATGGTACTGCACAGAACGAACCATTATTAGCTGTGACGAGAGTTCAAAGTGCGGCACATACAGTTAGCTTACCAAATGATTGTGTTTAAAAATAATAATGGATAAATGGCATAAGACTGGGTGACTCTAAATAAAAGCTGAAGAATTCAGGAGGATTTCATGCCAGCAAGAATATTTTTTAGTTTTTGGGCAGAACTTTTTATTGTTTATAGATCAACATTATGATACATAGCATGCCACCGGCACGCAGGTCTAGGTCTGCCCGACCTGAGGCTCCTCTGAACGCAATACGACGGTGAGGAGGCGGTGAGCAGCGCTGCGCCCAGCGCTGACTAACTGCATTTGTAGCACCTAAAATAAAATAATTATTGATGTCAGACTGAAAGAAAACATTGTGTAATGTCTATTTTTCTTTTATTATTTTCCTCTGAATTACAAAAAATGCACATGGTTTCCATGTGGTTGACATCATTAGAATCCACATTTTCACAATCTGTAAATAACTCGAATAGACTTGTTCATGTTTTTTTTTATTACAGCAAGTCACAAAACAACAAAACAGAACATTTACAAAACTAATATTTTCATTTCAGGTTGTACATATTAAGATGATCTTGTTGCGATTAGTCAGGTGGTGCATGAGTGTTTGTTCAATAAGTTAAATTGTCCTCAGCCTGAAAAAGTTTGAGAAACACTGATCTAGAGGTAAAGCATCCCAGCTGGAGGTTGGCACGGTAACCATTGCCGGTGTTTTTCCGTTCTAAGACTCGATGTACTGGGAGTGTGTCGGCCCGGAGCAGCAGGACGACGTTCAGGCCCAGCTGCAGAACCAGAACCAGGGCCCGCAGGCGGACGACCCATCCGTATACTGGCCCCGAGCCAGAGCCGGCCACTGCTCGGCCGCCGTCGGCTCCAGGCTGTACATCTGGAGTGGCCGCGACGGCTACCGCAAGAGCTGGAACTACCAGGTGTGCTGCAAGGACCTCTGGTATCTGGAGACAGGTGAGGACGGAGAGGAGACGCAGCTCAGCCTTTGGTAAGGAAGAATGACATCCCTGTCGTCTGCTGCCAGATCGTCCGACTGCACCAGAGGGAGTGATGCTCATCAAGTCCACGGTCAGCGTGCTTCACGTGGCGTGGCGCCCCCTGGCTGCAGCAGACTTCTACATCCTGCAGATCCAGCCAGTGGTCCGCTGTCCAACCACCAAACCAGTTCAGCCGACTGGGACAGAAGGACAAACTGGGACACGTCAATGTCCTGCAGGTGAGACGATGCAAAGACTCAACAGGTCATCAGTGGCCAGAGAGAATATTCAAATCAAAATGAAGTTTTACTCCTGGTGTTACTGTCAATAGACTGTGTGCGATGCCGCATGTTTTGGCATCAATCTATTACCAAGTAGATACATTTTAAATACAAATATATTTAAGGTTGATACATCATGCTACTTTTATCTTTTGGTGTTTTTATTATTTTGTTCAAACCTAGGACAGAATGTAAATAAAGTTTACAGGTGTCTACAAAATTAAACCAAGACAATAGAAAAGCAACAGTTTTGTGTTTGTTGTTTTCTAAATAAATGCAAAAACTTATAATTTGAGAGCAAAATGTGTTTTAAGGTAGAGTTGGGAAACTATAACACAAAAATAAAATATAATTTCAAGAAGGAATCTGAAACTAAAGTGTTGATTTTTTTCAAGCTAGTGTGGATCCGATATTGATACCGACTTGGTATTGATATTACTGATATTTGGATCGATCTGTCCTCCTCCGATACCTCGCCCAGTTGTTCTATACTTACTCTAGTTTCTTTGTTCCACAGAAAGTACTCCCAACCCAGAGTTTTTGTTTTTTTGTCTTCCCATGTGTTATTCTGGATGTTTGTTCCCGTTAAAGCGACTGGTTTCTCTCCACTGTCGCCCGGTGCTTGCTTAGCTGCTCCAGTGTTTTCTGGCTGTGTTTTCCAAGCAGGAACCTTAAAATGGACTGAACTGAACCCGTTTGTCATTGGTGCCTTGTGATGTCATTTTATTATCAGAGCTGATTACTTTTCTGTATAATCTATTATTTTTTTAGGTCCTCAGTCCCTTCAGAATCCAAACGAGGACCCGTCCGGTCCAAAACAGAACGCATCGGCCCAGGTAGGTGTGACTCATCAGCATAAAGCCATACTGAACTCTAACACCATCATCCTGATCTTCACTCACACTTGAGGTGTGAATATGTTGGGATTGAATGTTTCCTAATAATTCCAGGACTCATCAGCTTCATCAGGTGAAACCAAAGCGGAGGAGCAGAGTGCTGGGAGAGAGTCTGAGTCCAAACACTGTGGTTGGTTTCTCTTCACTGTCCAACAGGAATCGAGTCAATTAGGATCACCTGCCTTCCCTCTGCTTCAGCTTTACGTCTTTTTATGTTTTAGGAGGAGCAGCGATGGAGGACAGCAGCTCAGCTCAGCAGCAGCAGTCAGGTAGGAAGGAGGCTCACAGAGAAACCAGATCCTACAAATATCCAAACTAAACATCTTCTCTTTCTGCTTCCAGACAAACAAACTGCTCCAGGTGACCAGACGAGGGATCTGTACGCCATCACAGATCAGGTCAGGTCACATGCTACATACTGTGAGCCAATTTCAGTTTTCTGGCCAATCGACGATCTTTAAAAAGATTTCCGATTTCGGTTGATTTTTATTTATTTATTTTTTTCCCTCCTGAAAAGTTCCTCAATAAAGTGACAAAGTTGCTAAATTGTCAAAATTTTCCAAAATTAAGTAAATCAGGGCCAAGTTATCTGTCCAGCCCTAGATTTTATGTTCACGAAATGTATCATAGTCTCAAACAAAATGAGTGGAACAGTCAAAGCAAAATAAAAGTGTGCTCATTAACAGAGCTCCCTGTGGGCTTCTAGAGGTTCCTGATCTTTATTCATCACTGATAAACATGGCTTCAAAAAAGAAAACAGAACATGTACAGGAAAGAGAAGTGACCCAAGGACCGAACCCTGCGGTACTCCTCTAGTGAGCCAGAATCCCGTTTATCAACCCAAACAAGCAATCTGACCTAGTTTTCACTTTGGTTTCGGCAAAAGCCTAAATGGTGTGAAGACTTTTATCGAGGCGCTGCGGCTTGTTCATCTGGATGTGTTGTGCTGCCTTCAGGCTAAGGAGAACCAAGATGGCTGCTTATGGTTCGATGTTGGCGTGTTTAAGACGCTCTACTGCGAGGTCAGCCACTACTTCCTGCCAGCTGAAGACCAACAGGTGGGACTCCTGAACAGTAGCGAGCTAACAGAGTGTTAGCGTGGCGTTGACCGACCTGTGTTTCTGTCAGGCCGTCCCCCAAAGGAAGCTGCCTAGCCCTCAGGACTACCAGGGCCGGGAGAAGCAGCCGCTGACCCCGGGTCAGATGTACCGCTTCAGGGTGGCTGGAATCAACTGCTTCTCTCAGGGAGACTTCAGCCCAGCCAGCGAGTTCAAGACCTGCCAGCCCGGCTTCCCCGGAGCACCCGCCGCCGTCAAGATCTCCAAGGTAACGCAACAGCATCTCTTCTCAGTAGCTACGTTTCCCTTGACCATATATTTGCACAATTTGACATTTCAAAAATAAATTTGCTCAATGGAAACATGGCAATTTTGAAAAAGCTCTCATTTTTGACAGAAGTTTAAGTGCGTCTGTGAGATGCTTTTTTTTTTTTTTGGGTGGGGGTTGTTATATTAAAATTGCTTTGTTTAGCAAAACTGCAATGGGAACACTTATTCTTTTGCATCACACGCGTCACATGGTCAACAACCGGATGTTGCTAGTGCTCCAAACCATGAAGAAAACGACAGGAAGTAGTTTTTTTAATGACTTATCATGTGAAGAAACTTATAAGTGTGTGATTTTAATTGCGTTTCTTATTTATTTAATGACATTAGCAGAATATTGACAAAGTTTTGTGCACATTTGAAATGGAAATGCAGCTAGTGGGAGGTAAGAGCTAGCTGGAGGGTTCTGATAGTCATGAAGGTTCTGGTCCGGTGTGGTGTGTTCAGGCCAGCGATGCGGTCCAGATCACCTGGGAGGCCCCGACGTCTCCGTCAGGTCGGATTCTGGAGTACTCTATGTACCTGGCGGTGAGAAAGAGCCGGTCTGGCTCAGAACGGCCAGGGCAGATGGCCTTCATCCGGATCTACCGCGGCACCAAGACCAGCTGCTCGGTCAGCTCCTCCCACCTGGAGAATGCCCACATCGACAGCTCGGCGTCCTGTCGGCCCGCTGTCGTCTTCCGCATTGCGGCCAAGAACGAGCAGGGCTACGGACCGGCCACACAGATCCGCTGGATCCAAGGTGGAACTGCTTCCTGCTGCACATCTCTGACTTCCTGTTCCATCTCCACCTGAACATCTCTGATCTCTGGGTTTTAACAGATCCTATCAAACTGCGGGGCTCTGCTGCCAAACCAGACGGCAGTGCTGAGGCTGACCCAGACGCAGCTGACAGGTAAACACTCTGGAAGAGACTGTAGTTAGATTATCAGGATCAGAAAATGAAATCTAGTTTGGAACAAATGTGTTTTCAGATTGTTCCTTATCCAAGTTTACCTATCTACCTTTTTTCCTTCCTTCCTATGGTCTTTTTCTTTTCCTTTCCTTCCTTCCTTTAAACTCATGGAATCATGTTGTTTGCTCTTCTTGCAGCTCCAGCTGAGGCGTTTCTGGAGCAGCTACAGGAAAAGAAATTCCCTCAGGAAGTCGAACTGAACATTTCTAAAACATTTTTCCTAATTTATTTTTCTCTGATGAAACTGTAAATAGATTCACAGGCCGATTTAACCTCCAACTGTTTCATTTAGCAACAGTTTTATGAAATAATCTCTAATATGAAGACATTGTCAGAGGAGATGCATTCAGTAATTGTTTTTATAGACATGGATGATGATTTAATCATCATTAATAATAAATAATTATATATAGATATGACTGAAACACCAGGAGGAAACACTAAGCTAATGAAATCTGCGCTCAGCAGAGGTTGGGTTCTGATTCACTTTGGTGTTTTTTCTCCTTTTAAACTGGACGGTACTTCACACGTCTACATGATTCTGTTTTTAGTTTTGGATATCTAATGAAAGAAAATGTTGCTTTCCATTTTGTTACAAAATCAACAAAACTATATCTCCAGCAAATCTTAAAAGTGCTTGTATTTTAAGGCAGAGCCAGTCCAAGATAGTAGGAGGCCTCAGGAGAACTTCAGTTTGGACCCCCACTCTAGTTCACATTATTTATTGAATTAGGTTATTTTTCTGCCTTATTCATTTGATGTGGCAGTTATGTTCACTCTAAGACTTGGTTATGTTGGGAAACATAAGCTCATTTCTGTAATTTGCTTGATTAAGGTAGTAGCAGGACTATCAAACAATACTACTACTGTATTTTTACTTTTGTTTTGAGTTCCCTTAAGAGCTATATTTTTATTTTGTAAGTCAAATTCACAATAAAAATGATTAATAATTAGAAGCTTAAGTGGGAAATTGTACTATCTTGGAGACCCCTGCTGGCCTGGAGGACTCCTAACAGCAGTGCACACAGTTAGGCTGGCTCTGCCTCCATCTATCGCCCTAGGCAAGGGGTAGGCAACTCCAGGCCTCCCGGGCCGGTTTTCTGCAACTTTTAGATGTGTCTCTACTTCAACACACCCGAGTCAAATAATGAGGTTGTTAGCAGGATGCTGGAGAACTTGACTGCACTCATGAGGTGATTCAGCTGTTGGATTCAAGTATATTGGACCAGGGAGACATCTAAAAGTTGCAGGACACCGGGCCTCGAGGACCAGGATTGCCCACTCCTGCCCTAGGCTGTGCCAGTGTTATGTGCATAAAGGGTGTGTGTGCTGGGTGTATTGGATAAAGGGGAAGCTCTTGTCGTTGGTGACTGTTTACTTTAAAGAGAATCTCAGACAAACAGGAACTGATGCGAATGGCACGGGATCTCCGCTTCCTGTCAGGACGCCTGAAATACAAGCTCTTCTACAGTCTGAGGTCAACAACTGTTTTACTCACCTTCAGGGGAAAAACAAAGTTCTGATTATAATGCAATCTATATATGAATTGTATAGTAGTTTAATACAAAATAGTTTTATTTTTTCCCCAGCAACTTTTATTACAAAATATCCAAAATTATGACTTTGTCTTCTTATTTCGGAGTCCTCCATTTGGTTACCAGTCTCTAGCTTGTTTGGAGTTCCTTTCTTCCATTTGTTTTTTATCTGCAAATGTTTTTTATGCTTTAAAAGAAAATATTCCTGGGAATGTCGATTCTTCAATTTGACTCCAGCGGCCAAACTGGAATCAGCGTTTTAAAATCTGTGTTCCCCAGAACTACATGTACTTTAGTCACTTCTGGACAAGCTACAGAGAAAATTAAATGTATTCTTATTCAAGATAAATAAAGTTGATAATATCCCACAACATGAAGGTACATTCATTTGTTTCCTGATTATTAGAGACTGTTTTGGGACGATGCTGTCGTGTTATTCTGTCCTTGTGGCGACAAGCAAATGTATTCACACCCTTATTTGTCTTACGCTCTCTCAAACTGTTTGCAGAAGCAGCCATGTTTTACACTGTAGACCAGAAGCAAAGATGGAAGAGTTCCATATGTTCACATAGGAAAAACGGCTTTGCTGTTTTTTGCTCACGTTTTAAAAGGTAGGCTGGACTGAGGCTTAAATAAACCAAGCAACTGCTTTAGGTCATCCTGGCCAGGAGAGGGCCTCCAAGAGCGCTTATAGTCTCACATAAGACTTTTGGCAAATGCATATTTTTGTGTAAGTGATGCACAATTTGTATTTTATCACCTGTAGCATTCTTTTTGTATACGTCAAATTTCTCCCAGTTTTCATACAAGAGGAGACTTGAAGTCACAGTTCCGACTCTCAAAGTTTGAGTTTGCCAAGCAGCCACAAGTTCAGGTTTTATTATTCAGTTTAATTCAATTTAATGTGTCCTTAATAATTCCAAGGTAAATTTTGACAATGGGATTTCTTATTTTCTCAGTTTCTCCTGAAGATATCATAGATGGTTAGTTGTGTCCAGGAAGAATCTCCTGTCGAGTTAAGGGCCTGTACACAGGAACAGAAAAAGAAACGGACAAGAGTTTCCCATGATTCCGTAGTTTGTAGTTTAGAGCACCTTGTCAGCTAGGCTACCTAGCGAGCTACAAAATAGTGGTGGCTCTGTAAAAGAGGTAAGTTATCTTGTTCTGTTGACAGTTTAAACGGATCAAAGAATAAGTAGCATTTACAATATAGTTTTTGCAATTGTTTGGATTTGAGAGTTAGAAGAATATTACTGTCATTTTTGTAAATCACGTTAGCATAGTTAGCTTGTCTTCAAAGCTAGCCTACTCTTCAGGCAACACTTCGATTCGCTGCCTCAACATGTTTTAGTTATGAACGGTGTGTTTGATATAACATTCAGAATTAATTTATTTTTCAGACTTGTTAAAAGAAATGAGAAAAGATGCTGAGTGTCCGATAATGCGCACAGCGTAGACGCTAGTTAGCATGTCATGCTTCGGGGCGCGACATTCAAACATGTTAACCTCCAGTGTTGTCATTACCCTCAATGTGTTTTTTTTTCCCGTTACAATTATTAGGGAAGGAAAACTCGCCGAGAAAGACACTTATTGTGAGCCTTGTTGCTTTCTAATTCTGATATTCCGCATTAATCCAGTGGCTGTGACCAGGTTCAGAAGAGAGTTGGTATAATTGTAATCACAGACTCTTGTATCCATAATAGCAGCAGCTGCCGGGGAAACGAGCTAACTAATCACTTGAGACTGATTCAGAGCTGAGAGCTGATTGGAACAAGAGGCTTTAGGGACTCGAAGCCACCATGGTTACTGACAACAAGACGTGAAGCTGAAGCCAGTTTATTCACCACTGAACTGCGTAAAGATTCACTCCTCCCTCTCACACAGACGCGGTGAGTTCTGCTGCTCCATTCCCAGGTAGTTTACTGTCGGGTTTTGCACCTGCCGCAGGTGAGATGGCCTCGCTTGGGCAGCCGGCCTCTATGGTCGCCAACCTCGTACCGGGGATGGGGAAGTCTGCAGCCGTGCTGGGTCTGTCCGCCGGGCTGGGGGGAGCAGAGCTGGAGCTGCAGAAGATGCTCATCGACGAGAGGATCAAGAGCGAAAACCACCGGACCAACTACCAGACCCTGAAGGCTGAGCACACCAGGTACAGAGGAGGGAACTGCTACTGCTTTGTAAAAAAAAATCTCTTCTCAGAACTTCTCCACTTGCAGTTTTAGCTTCAAATTTTGTAAAGATAATCTCATATTAAGCATCTTTTGCTATCCAATTATCAATTGGTTAATTAAAAAATATTACCAGTCTAATGATGCTGAGCTTTGTTTTAACTACAAACGATCAAGCATTCACTAAAGGAATACGTTGTTGCATTTTATGTAATATAATATTTCTATTAAAAAAGAAATGTAATTATTCATTTGTTTTTCTTTTCTGAATTTCTAATATTGCATCAAACAGGCTTCAGTAGGTAAATGAAGATCTGCAGAATGACCGTTTGGAATTATTGACAGAATAATTGATTACTAAAGTAATCGACAGTTGCAGCTGCAGATCAACGATCTGAGCGGAAACGTTCAGAGTTTTTGTGCATCAGTCAGGTAGAAACTTTACAGTCGACTCTCATCCTCTGCCCCCATTCCCTCTATTCCTTTCTTGTAAAAAAAAAAAAAACTAAATAAAATCATTTTTAAGAAATAGGATCAAGCAGACGTGTTTGGATCTAATAATTACAACTGAAGCTGCGTCTCCTCAGTCAGCAGAACCAACCGGGGGTGGGGATGTTCTGATCTCCAGCAGATCGGCTGTCGCATTTCTGCGTCTGTTTCCGTGTCCAGCCTGCAGACGCAGTTCACCCACGCTCAGGGGGAAGTGAGGCGCCTGCTGAGCGAAAAACAGAGCGAGCAGGAGAGGCTGCAGCTGCTGCTGGCTGAGCTGCGGGGAGAGCTGCTGGGTAAGACCAGGGAGCTGGAGGAGCTGCGCCTGCAGGTACAAGAAGAAGAAGATTATGATGCGTTTTTTTTTTTCTTTACATACAGAGGAGATTTAGAAACAAACTGATATGGTTTTGTTGTTTTCCTGTGAGCAGGTGGTGACCCCTCAGCGGCTGGAGCTCCTCAGAGCTCAGGTGCAGCAGGAGATGGAGGCTCCGGTGAGGGAGAGGTTCAACAAGCTGGAGGAGGTGAAGCAGACGGCAGCCAATCATCTGCAGCCTTTTCTCCTGCTGTCGGTCTGACGGCGCCTCTCCCTCTGCTCTGTGTGATCGCTCCACAGGAGGCGGAGAAGTACCGGTCTGAGTACAACAAGCTGCGCTACGACTTCACCGTCGTCAAGTCCCAGCTGGAGCACCAGAGGGAGGAGCACAGCCGCATCCTGGAGGAGAGGAGGGTCCTCCACGAGGCCGAGGTGGGAGTTCACCCCCCAGCTGCAGCTTCTCTGTTATAGTTCACTTTGATTTCATTCTGACTCTTCGTCTAATTCAGTTACCTTGAATTAGTTTTTAGAGTGTTTGCTAGTTTTTATTAGCTAAATATTGTTTAGTCTCAATTGAGTTTTTATTACTTATAGCAGCAGTTGGAGTTTTGTCATACTTTGGTCAATTTTTAGGTGCAGTTATTGTGGTTATGTTTTCATTGATTGGGTAATAAATGCTCAACATAAAATACCATTTTCAAAAAAATCTATTCCATTATTGTTGAACAACCAGTAGACTGGAGTTTTCTCCAACCTAACCTGGTGGAGAGCTGATTTACCAGCAGATGATGTAAGCTGATTATGTGGGGGGAAAAAAAGTCAATTTCACATCAGTTTGAAATTCTAGTTAGTTATAGTTTTCCCCATTAATTACAGTTTTTATTTATTTCAGTTAGCAAAAAACGTTTTCTCAGTTTCAGTTTTTGTTCTTTTGTTAGTTAACTATAACAACCTCGGCTCGGTCGGAGTGGATGGTGGTACCGATGACCTGCTGACCGTCTGGTTTCCTGCTGTCAGGTTGCCCGCCTGGAGAAGGAGCGGGAGGAGCTGGTGGCGCAGTATCAGGATTCAGAGGCCCTGTGTGACGGGAAGCGGGTGGAGGCTCTGCTCAGGGAGAAGGCCCAGCTCCGCCAGAGGCTCAAAGGCCTGGAGGCGGAGGTGGCCGAGCTCAGAGCCCAGAGGGACACGTCGGGTCAGCAGGCTGAGAGCGTGCAGCGCATCCAGATCAGACAGCTGACGGAGCTGCAGTCTGTGGTCAAGTCACAAGAGGTGGAGCTGCTTTCATCGCCCTGCCGTGGGAGGGTACTCTGATGTAACTTGGATCTGATGTAACTTCACGAACGATGTTTCTGACAGGCGGAGCGTCAGTCGCTGCGGCAACAGCTGGACAGGATGGAGAGCGAGCTCCAGCAGAGCCACGAGCAGAACGGCCAGCTGACTGGGAGGCTGCACCGCGCTGAGAGGGAGGCCAGCGCTCTGACCGCTCAGGTAGCTGCTCAGCATCCGGTCCGAGTCTTGATGCCTCAGGGAGTCGCTGCTGCGTTAACGCTTCACCTCTGACTGCTGGCAGATCGACAGCCTGAAGCATTCACACAAGCTGGAGCTGGCCAGCGTCAGGCTGGAGTGTGTTCGCTCCAAAGGAGACATGGAGAGGGAGAGGGACACACTGCAGGGACAGATGGACGGTACGGAGACACACACACACACACACACACACACACACACACAGGGCCTTGATTGATTGATAAACTGGCGCGGTTGACTTGATATGTGACGCGTTATGTATTACCCATCAAACATTTCACTTTTCATTTTAAGTTATAAATAAATTAATTATGACCAATCGAACTTTAAAACTAATTTACGATTAAATTATGGTACTTTTATTGCATACGTTTTATTTTTTGTGTTTAAAAATGTCATTGACTTTGGAGTTTTAAGGATAAAATTGGAAAGTCTTACCTGAAAGGCCAGATCTCCTGTCATATTAAAAAGCTCACAAGTGGCTGTTATGTTTAAAATGATTGTTTTATCTCCAATAAGGTTTTGTTGGTTCATAACGTTTTTATTAGTAGACTGGAGACTCACCAGATCCAGGCAAACTGTTACAGTAAAGCGTCCTGTCAAAATAAGAGTTCCTGGATGGTAAGTGTCTGAACAGAAATGTTCAGGTTTTACAGCAGACTTAGTCTCGACTTTGACTGGACCGTTTAATACCTCAACATGCTCCGATTCACAGCAGGTGTGGGAAGTGTTGATGGTTGATGTCTGCATGTTCTAGATGTTTCCTCTATTCAACAAACCTGAATCAAATGAGTTGGTCATTAATGTTTAGTTGTTCTGCCTGGAGGAGAATCTCTGTCAGCTCAGCTCTGACTGCCTTCTGCTTCATGTGTTCTGTTAGTCTGTCGGTTTTCTGCTTCCTTCTAGCATAAGAAAAATACTTTCCCAAGAAACATTAAATCAATGTTTTTCTTTCCTAAAGTCTTGCCTGGCTAAAGTCAGTTCATTCATAAAAGCTACTGAACACATCACAAATAAGCTGTGTTCATCTTTTCCAAGACGGGAAGCATAATGTGTGTATCTGGTTTGTGTGTGTGTGTATGTCAGGTCTGCAGGCAGACGTTGAGGTGCTGAAGGCGGCGCTGGAGCGAAACAAGGAGGTTTTGTTGGAAAAAGAGAGAGAGATGGTGAGGAAGGTGCAGTCGGCCCGAGAGGAGGAGTTCCACAAGATGGCCACCTTACATGAGGAGAGGTGAGAATCAGTTCATGAACCTGTTCCAGAATGAATGAATATGAACGAGTGAGTCCTGTTAAATCATTCTCCATGTGTTTGTTCTAGGCTGGAGTTGGAGAACCGCCTGGCAGTGTTGGAACAGCAGAGGGCGCTGCAGGACTCGTCAGATCAGGCACTGAAGGAGGAGTGGGAGGAACGACTGCGCAGCGCTCAGCAGGGAGAGGAGTCGCTCCGCAGAGAGCTGCAGAACCTCAGGTCAGCCGGGCCGGGCTGGTACTATGCACCACAACCGGGGCCCTTTCTAGCTTTGTGGAGAAAGCTAGAAAGATTCATAACCCTGTAGATGATCCACCAAAAAGCCACATTCTGTTTTCCAAGCATAACAGGCTGCAGTTAAAAAACCTAATTATTAAATATGTTAATACGTCAAGGCCAACTTATTATTTCCCCCATAAATTGAAGACTTTTTAAGGTGCACAAACAACCTGACGTAATCTTTACATCTTTATTTTTTAATAATAATAAGCATATAAAAAATGTGACAAGTATGAGATGACTACAGATAAAGACGTGATATTTTAATCCTGCACATACGACCCCAAGCATTGGCCTACTGCAAGTATCGGTCTGGTTAGTTAAAGTTCCTGTTCCTGTTTCTGTGGTTTGAGACTTCAGTGTTTCATGTTGGTCAGTAAAGTCTGGGGATGATGTGAGGTTCCTCTCAGCCAGCGCAGCACAATAACCACCTAATCTCAATTTATTCTAGAATGTCCTGTTTTGTGTTTCTTAGAAACAAAGTGCAGCAGCAGAGTTCACAGCTAGAGGAGCTAGAGAGACAGAAAACAGAGATTAGTGACCTGCAGCAGGTGAGTCTGCATCTCTTTCTTCTTTTCTTTGTGTTTTGTTTTAATGGATTTGATTTCTATCATGAATATTGTTTGAAACAACAGCAGAACCAAGAGCTCAGCGTCCAGCTGGGGGCGCTGTCGCGCTCTGAAGGCGAGCTGACGGACGCCAACCAGAGACTGAGGGAGACTCTGGACAGAGTGAGGGAGGAGGTGCGGGCGACCCGGGCTCAGGCGGAGCGGAGCCAGCATGAGGCGGAGAGGTGCGGCCGCTCGCTCTCTGCCGCTTTCTGTGTGTCTCCACATCTTCACGTTTCTGTGTGGCTCCACCTGCAGGATGGTGGAGGATCGGCGGGTCGAGTGGTTGGAGGAGAAACATCGGCTGCAGGAGCGAGAAGCGGAGCTGCAGCAGAAATACTCTCAGGCTAAGGAGAAGCTGCAGAGAGCAGCAGTGGCTCAGAAGAAGGTTAGTTTTTAAATCTGAACATGTTGAGAGTTTTTGACACTAAGGCTGAAAGCTGCAGCTGTTTGTCATTTAGAGGAAACATCAGACGGAGAACAGAGAGAAGAAGCTGCACAACAAGATCCAGCTGCTGGAGGCTAAAATCGAACAGCTGGAGCTGGAAGCTGCTGCTGCCATAAAGAGGTGGATGTCACTCCATCATGTCTGCAGCTCCTCTGTCACACATCACTTATTAATAATATTAATATTCTATTCTTCCAGACGGTCAGTGTTCTCAGAGGAGCAGGCGCAGCTGAAGCGGAGGCTGAAGGAGCTGCAGCGACGACACGACGAGTTCCGCTCCCTCCTGCTGAGCGGGCAGGGCCCCGCCCTCATGACCTCCCGGCTCTCCCTCGGGGTCGAAGGGCGACTGGCTGCTGACCTGGTGAGCTTCAGACCCTGAGGCATCACTCAGGAGGAGGAAGGAAGCGCAGCGCAGGCTGAGTGTCAGGAAATGAAAGAAATGTGACGCTGAAAAAAAGCAGCTGATGCTTCTTTTGTCTGGAACTGGAATGAGATTATTTAAAAGATGATCACAGGAGGAAAGTCCGTTTTCATGCTGTTTATATAGAAGATACTAATAGGAATTTTAGAAAAACATTTCTACTTAAATGATGACATCCTAGCTTTATTTATTTTTTTGATCAACTCATTACTCACTAGTTCAACTGAAGCCAAAGTTCTGGAACCTGTGTGGAAATTCCTAAAGTAATTGATGAAGGCCTCACCACTGACTGACTGGGATTTAATGTCATCCCTGTTTAATCTGGAATAATCTAGTGCAGATTTTTCTAAGAATCGTAGCTCATGTAGACAGAAGAAATAGAAATGTATAAAATGTATATTTAAATGTTCATATCGTCATAAAAACTAACCAGTAGATTGTAGGTAATAGCCCTGATGTAGGCAGAGAACCTAAAGTTCTGACAAAACTCAAAGTATTCGACTCCCTGATCTATAGAAAGTGTTCTGTGTTGAAGCTTCCGATACATTCAGCTGTGTGTGAAACACACTGCAGAGGAGATGATGGGGGTGATTGTGTGTGTCCTGCAGGAGGGAGAGTTCTCTCTGCTGCAGAGGAGACTGGAGAGTCTGGAGAACGCTCAGCAGCAGCAGCTGGAGGAACTGGGATCACTGGTGCAAAAGGAGCACGATGAACCTCCCAAACATGACCCCCTGACCTCTGACCCTGTCACTTTGGACTTGTAAACATTTTGTAATCAGACGGTGCTTTTCAAGTCAAGTGCATGAAAATGGTTTGCACAGATGTATTTTTCTAAAAGCGAACCAGTTTGTTGTTTTTCTTCTGTGCCTTGAACAAAACTGACTCAGGGTCCAACGTGTTTAAACCAGGGGTCAGAGACTCGCTGCTGCTGAACTGAACCTGCTTAAAAACGTTTTCTAATTTAGCTTATTTTATGGCTAAAAAAAACTATTTTATATTATAAAAAAAACTAAAGTTTTGCAGTAAAGAAATGTTCCTTGTGGGAACAATTTATATTTCTGCAAAATATAAAAATGCAATGTACTTTTAAAATATTTAAGTCTCGTGCCATTAAGTTCCATTGTGGTGTAGAATGTATCAGCAGCTCGCAGACCCCTGGTCTAAACCACAGAGGAAATGATTTGTATGCAGCTGTGACAAAAGTTCTACATGCTGCAACTTACACATGAAATGTACAGATTATTTTTACTTGAACAATTACTCAGGGCTCTTTGTGACACTTCCTCTGTCTTAATGTGATATTAAATGTTACTGTTCATCAGGTGACTTCTGTTTTAGCTCCTGAAACTTCCCAGGGTTCAGTCTCCATCGTCTCTGAGGCATTAGAGCAGAAGATCCAGTCTCTGTTGGTCACAGACTTTCCCTGAATGTAAGCAGCTGATCTCTGAAACAGAGTTTCAGCTCCATGTTTGCTGCAGGAGGTGACAAATGTTGCCACTTCAGCGTTTGTCATCTTAGGTTTGGAAGCCGTTCCTCCCTTCCTGTCGTGGTTCACTTCAGTTCAGCATCAGCGCTCAGTTCCAGGAGCAGCTCTTCAGTTCGTCAAACAAATCTTTGACATGCTGCAGTTGCTCCAACAGCTCAGCGGGGGCGCCGTTACTGGACAGCTTCTCTTTAATCTGTGGAAAAGTCCAGATAGATGTAATGTGAACTCATTTTCCTAAGATCCACCAACAATAAACAATAGGTTTGTCGTCACTCGTGTTTGTGCAGCTTCTGTTATGCTGGGCAGTTTGAATCTTCTGTTGGAAACATCTGGAAAGCTGATAAGAAAGAAGTCCTGCTCTGCAGAACAGAACCGGAAGCAACACGCTGACATGAAGCAAAAGAAGAGCTTCTCATTTCCTTTGCTCAGCGTTTCATGTGACGTTCAGTTTCACAACTCGAGTCGCTGCTGCAGCTTTCTACACCTCTGACAGACGTGTGGAAACAGCAGAAGACCCCACAGTTTCAACACGTCCAGAATGTGACTCCATGTTTCTGAGAGGTGGATTAACCAGAAGAGTAAATCTAACCCATCAGGGTTTCCTGGCCTGCATTAGGCCGTTTGTGCAGCTGAAAGTCTCCCAATTTGGATTTGTTGTCTCCAGCAAAAATCAGATGGGAAGATATGTGGTCATTAAGAAAGCAAAAAGCTCCATTAGGTTTGTGATTCTGCCCTCAGCTTCCAGTCTGTCGGCAGTGCATAATGGTTCTAATCTGCAGCGCAACTAATCAAAATGTGGATTTTTAACTAACAGTAAAAGCATCCATGAAGCTGGAGCAGTGGAGTCGAGGTGGATGTGAGGACTGACCTCTGTGAAGTATCGCTGTGTGAATTTGAAGAGTTCTCTGAGGGCTGCAGCTTCATTGAACTCGCCTTCATGTTTCTGAAAAAAACGAGAAAAAAAGGGAAGTCAGTCATCATGGCTGCCATGAAATCGATAACCTTTAAACATCAGCCACCTCGTCTCTGTGTTCACTGCCTGAACCACTGGAGGAAATCTCATTTCCTCCTATTGTACAGTAAATTTGCCACTGACTCTTCATACTGTACCTCTGAGTTAATTTATTTTATTAGACTACAGTGATAGTTTCTGGTTTCACAGCAACTGACTTGAGGTCAGTTTTCTTATACGACCATGATGGCCGCCATCTTGATTTTTTTTTCTGTGTCTACTTTTTTTTCCCCTTCTACAAAAAGTAAGACATTGGGAACATCTACAGCAAGTTGGGTTCTTGTATCCTCCTATGAAAGAGTTTACTGAAATATTTAATGGTAAACATAAATTTCTCATTGGATTTGTGTGAAACTGAACTTTACCTTGGACTCTCCGTTCAGGAAGTCTTTAAATTCAGCGTCGCTCACTGCTGGCTGCTCCCTGATCTGCTTATAGTAAGCCTTCACTTCCTGCTTGAACTTGGGGATGTCTTTGGCATAGAGCAGCTTGTTGGTTGGCGCATGCTGTAAAACATTAAGGTTCATTAGAAGTCATTTTTTGCGGTCGCACATTCCTTGGAGTCCTGCCATCTGTCGCGACAAACAAAAAGAGAAGGAAACGGCCCTTCCTGTGATTGTACAATAGGAGACAAATGTGCAAAACATCTTCACCTTCCCTAGCTGGATCTCGCTCAGAGAAAAGGAGTCCATGAAGGCCTGAGCGATGACCGACAGGCAGCCGTCCAGGTGAGGCGTCTTCTCCATGTCGAACACGAACTGCGGGTTTTTCAGGATGTTGATCCAGAAGCGCAGCGGCAAGCTGGTGTGGACAGAACAGCTTCTGTTTTAATTGGTTTCCTCAGAGTTCGCTACTGTCCAATCAGACGCTGGGAAGCTCATCCGTACCTGTTGGTCTTCCAGATGTGTCGGACGTCTGGGTCGGTGATCTTCATGTTCTCTGCCTGAGCGTCCAGGAAGTCAAAGAAGTACTTGATGGCGAGGGGAGCTTTGTTCTGGGTCATCCCCCAGATGGACCTGAAGAGATTCTCCACGTATGAATGAACGGCCACCTTAAAGAGACAGGACAACACAGGTTAATTCATGTTTCATACTGAAATGATCCAAACGTTGTCTGTTGTTTCAGCTGGTATCGGTTCTGTCTCCGTTTCCTCTTGCCTTGGTGGACAGCAGCTTGGTCAGGTACACTTCCTTCAGCTTCAGCTTCTTCCTCTCTGGGTTCTTCCCGTGGTCCTCCTCCACATCAGGGTCAATCTGCACCACGACACCAAAACATCACATCAGATCCACGCAGTAACTACACTGGTCCATTAGACAGGAAATGCAAAGCGCCTCCTACCAAATGGAAGTATTTTCCAGTGAAGTTTTCGTCGTCTAGGTGAGAAAAACAGAAAATCAAATTACAGAATTATTTTTATTTGGAGCCAAACAGAAATCAGAACGTTTTGCACACATCCTGATTATACTGATCTGAAATAATATTTCATCCAACAGATGATGATGCTGCAGTTGATGGATGTTGATGTCAGAAACATGTTCATTACAATAAATGATGTTATTCTACCAGTTAATAAATGATAAACAGAGTGCAGCCTTGTCTCATAGTGAGATTAATAGGAATTATTTT
>NW_006800257.1:104644-143290 GCF_000485575.1 Poecilia formosa
TGACCTTAACCAGGGTGTTCATGTTTGAACATGTTTGAACATGAACACCCTGGTTAAGGTCACACCACAACATTTCAGTCAGATTTAGATCTAGACTGTGAACAGGCCAGAAGTAAAATCAGTTGTGGTTTTGCTTGTACACTTCACTGTCATGTTGAACAACAGTAGCTGCACTTGAGCAGAGGGTCACAAACTGACGCCTCGTCTTCCTCCTTCAGGATTGTCAAGCAGGAAGTAGAACTCTTGGTTCCACCAACTGGTTCACTGTCTAAAGCAGTAAAACATTCCCAAAGCATCACACTACCACCACCGTGTTTCACAGTCGATATGATTCTTTCTCTGAACTGTTCTGCTAGTTTTAAGCTATATTTAATTTGACATTCACCTCCCACATCTTGTCAGTCCACAGAACAGTTTCCACAAGTCTTGAATAATTAAGATGATTTTTTTTTTTTTTTTGGCAAATCCAACATGGACCTTTATGTTATTTCTGTCCAGCAAAGGTTTTGGTCTTAGAACTCTGGTCTTTGTTATAGAATCAAAATGATTTTTGTTGTTCTTGGTTCTTTTGTAGCTTCCTGGATGAGTCATCAATGCCGGTCACTCTTGGTTTGAACTCTAACTCACTCATGAAGACATGTGTTGTTTTTTTGAGCTCTTTTGGCTCATTTCATGCTGTCAAACTTGTTTAAATAAGTATTTTCTTAATTTCTTAAATTCTATACTTTAAGAACACTTTAAAGTTTTTGGCCTGAAGTTCTTGTAGTTTGTTCAATTCCTCATTTTTTGGCCTCCATGTTTTCATTTGTCAGTTGGCAGACAGGAAAGGGGCCCAAGGCAAGAAGAGGAAGACATGCAAGAAATCGTCCGATTACATTTAGAACTGGGCTCATGGTGCTTCACTTCCTCCTCAGGAGTTTCATCAGCTGCAATACTGCCTGACATATTAATAAGTATGTCAAACAATAAAAAGCTAAAAAACATTTAGCTGTTCAGATGTAGAAAATATTCCATGAATGTTCAACTCATGTTTTTAGCAATTCAAATTGAGAATGACTAAAAACACCAATGCTTATGGTATTGTTATTCTTATTTTTATTTTCACAACAAAGTATCCCATTATGTTTCTGAAACTGTAGAGTAACACTAATGGATTCAGAGTCATTGCATTTAAAGGGGAAGTAATGTTGAAGTGAAATGGGTTGTTCAGGAAGTGTCAGTTTTCACATGTAGTAGTTACTACAACAGTTGCTTCAACAAGTTTCTGTAAACTACACCAGTTACAAAGGAGTGGGGGTCAAACCAAACTAATTGGGGGTCTTTGGCTTTTATTGTCCTTTTTGAAAAAAGGAACAAGTTGGGAATGAAAGTGGAAGTCGGGTAATACACGTCTGTTTGTTCAAAAACCTTATCAGCTGGGTTCAACTGTTCACATTTTCAGATGACCAAATGTTATTTAGTTGATTCAGATGAAATCTATTTATTCCTTTGATGATCAGCAAAAATAAGATCCAAATGGAAAGGAAATGTCAGCACATTACAAAAACACAACATCCTACCAAACATTTCTGTATATTTTCTACACTTGAAATGAGACACAATCAACGTAAAAGTTACTTTTCAGCAAGATCTGTAAGCTTGTTTTAAGTCAATAATTCTTGAATGTAGATAAAATGTTCTTGTTCCACTGGTAGATTTTTTTAAAGATTGACTTAAAACAAGCCCCTCTTGCTGAAAAGTTACGTTTAAGTTAGTTTTGTCTTATGTCTGTCTCAAGTGTAATGGGATGTTTGCACAATAAACTAGACAGAAATACTTGGTAAGTTTGTGTTTATTGCAGTGAGATGCTGTGAAGGTCAAGTGTGCAGGTTTCCTTAAACAGAACAACCTGTTAGAATCCATCTTGTGGTTGGGGAACAATTAAATGCTTGGTAAAATTAAAAGTCAAAACTTAATTTCCATAATCAAATGAACTTCCACACATGAAGAAAACCTCTGAACACCTGACTCACTATAAAGTCACAGTGTCAGCGAAACATCAGGTCAGCTGAGAACTTGATTCAACAAACATCAAGTTTGTCAGGAGTCAAATGATGAAGAACAAAATTCATCAAGAACACATAAACTAAGACTGTGTTATAGATTGGTTTTAGAGGGTACATGTGATTTATAAAGTTTAAGGAGGTTCAACAAAAAAAAATCAGGATGTGTGAAGTTTAACCTGGCCTACAGATCAACTTTTGGTTTAATAAATAAATTAATATTATATCAGTGCATGGAAATTGTTAATCTATATTTTTTACAAAAAAAATATAGATTAACTATAAACACGTTTAAATACCTTCTCCAGCTGCTGCTTGGTGTAATATCAGTGCAGATTGGTGATGAGAGGTAAGTAACTGTGAAGTTGCCGTGGCAACTTCCATCTGGGAGGAGAACACACACTTCGGTCAGGCCTTTAGCTTCTGTGCTGGGAATGTGGAAGGTCAGACTGGAGCCGTTTTTGCTTAACACAGGAGATCTGACCAGAGAGCACAGAGAGAGAGAAACTGAAAACTATAAACTAATATCAAATGTATCACAAGTTAAATCACGTTTATTTATGTAGCACACTTCAGCAACAAGGCAGCTCATAATTCTTTACACCAATAAACATGATGCAGTAACCAGTTATGAAAGAAGTAATAAATATGTGAGCTTTAAATTCACTCTGAAAACTGACTGCAAGATGCTAAAAAAATCTCCTAAAACAGGAAGGTCACCACAGGGCCCACAGGCTCCTGCTGCTGTTCATGTGAAGGTGCATGTCTGACCAATCAGACAGAGGCTGCACATGTAACTTTTTCTGCCACATAACATAAGAGGAGCTATTAGAGAGGAAGGTTACTGAACCCTCGTCTCAGACAGAAAACACACTTTTAAGTCATTCAATGTTTTCTCTGTAATTTCATAACTTTCTTTACCCTAAAAAATGAGTGAACATGTATTTTAAAGGACACATAATGTTTCCACATGACTGCAGTAAAGAACAAAACGACTCACTCCTTTGGGTCACAGTCCAGGTCAGCTTCAATCCTGACTCTGGTCACATCTCTGAGGTTACGACCCGACAGCACAGCCTGATTTCTGCCATAGAAAGACACAACACTGGGAGAGACGGAGAAGATCTCTGGTTCCTGAAGGAGCAGAAAATACAAATGTTTCACATTACCAAAGAGTTATACTGAAAATATAACTTGTTGGTTTTATTTTCAGTATAACCAACTGAATTCAGATCAACTAAAAATCTGACTCACAGAAAAGTTCCTCCCAAACTGCTCAAAGTTTGTACAAATGTCCTGCAGGAGGAAAGAAGTGAAATTTATCACTTTATTTCATGATGTTGCTCCAGACAACATTAGTCCAGTTTAACACAAACTGTTAAAAATACAATAGATATTCATGTTAAAGAAGAGTAATTATGTCTAACAAGCACTCTCTGAGAATAAATTTCTCTAAATTTCATGAAATCATGAAATGTTTCATGATTACGTCGCTGACTGCATCAGAGGCCCAGGAGCAGCTGTTCTGTCTCCATCCACATCCTGCTCTGATGCACCGCTGACACCTGGACANCTGAGGTTACGACCCGACAGCACAGCCTGATTTCTGCCATAGAAAGACACAACACTGGGAGAGACGGAGAAGATCTCTGGTTCCTGAAGGAGCAGGAAATACAAATGTTTCACATTACCAAAGAGTTGTACTGAAAATATAACTTGTTGGTTTTATTTTCAGTGTAACCAACTGAATTCAGATCAACTAAAAATCTGACTCACAGAAAAGTTCCTCCCAAACTGCTCAATGTTTGTACAAATGTCCTGCAGAAGGAAAGAAGTGAAATTTATCACTTTATTTCATGATGTTGTTCCAGACATTAGTCCAGTTTAACACAGACTGTTAAAAAATACAAGAGATATTCATGTTAAAGAAGAGTAATTATGTCTAACAAGCACTATCTGAGAAGGAATTTCTCTAAATTTCATAAAAACATAAAATATTTCATGATTACGTTGCTGACTGCATCAGAGGTCCAGGAGCAGCTGTTCTGTCTCCATCCACATCCTGCTCTGATGCACTGCTGACACCTGGACAGAAAACAGGCCAGTTTGATCTCAGCTTTACTCAAACATTACAACACTTGATACAGATTCATTTAGAAACAACAAGCTGCACTAATAATGCATCATTCATGTTAATGAAACATTGAGCAGAATGAAGCTACTCGGGATTCAACACTATTTTATTCCTTTCAGCTACAACAGAAAACAGATGATTTTACCAGCATGTAATCAGTCAGATTTAAATATCAGCAACAATATGTGTATTATTCAGATTTTATGCAGAGTAGACCTCCATGTTGCTACGAAAACACTGGAGTTAAATTATACTGTTAGACTTTAGGATGATATTAGTTGTTATTAAATCTGTATTCTAAAACATAAATGAACTTACAGGTGAAAACTTGGTTGCCCCTGGATACTGAAACAGTTGATCATCTTTATTTGTTCTGACAGAGATGTGTCTCCAAGTCTGATCGTCACGGTAACGTTGAGATCTGTAAATCCAAAGTATGTAACTTTAACAGCTGAAACAAAATGTTTAAAGACTTCCTGACCATCACTGACCATCAGGAGGGAAAGGGTCATTGAGAATGCAGGTGCATTGTGGGTACTGTGGTTTTGGTCCTTGTTTTTTACAAAGCTGGGTGGAGGTTGTAGAGAAATCACAGGTGAAGTTAGACTGAACCTTCTTCTCTATAGTCAGGTGTGATTGGATGATTATTTTCATCTGAGAAAAGAACAAATATAAAATTATTATAATAATAGTTCCAGATGAAAAAAAGTCATAAATATATCAATAACTCACCTCTCCTGTGGAGTCCTTCAGAAATCTGTGAGAAACTATTTCCTGCTTGGATTCATCAGGGATGGACAGCCTCTCTGAACCTCTGCAGTCGTCTTTAAATGAGCAGCTGAAAAATGTAAATGTGTCATCATAGAGTTGAGATGAAGGATGGAGCTGAGATGAAGTTTCTCTGACCTTTTCTCAGAGACACACCAGACACAGAATGGATCCTGGGCAGAAAGACAATCCTTCACATTTTGGTAAGTTCTGCAGTTTGACACTGGAACACGTTGAACCTGGAGCAGAACACCATGTTTCAGAAACACATCAACAGGCAGGGTAAGTGAACGCCACATGAAGAAGCTCCAATCTACCTGGTTTTTAAACGGCACATAGAGATGTTTGTGATCCACTGGATCCAGTTGGAGTTTTGGAAACACTTTGTTGTCTCCACTGGTTCTGAGGAGGATCTGTGGACAGGAGGGCTGGTACTTCCTGTCCACAGAAAGCTGATGACAACAACAACAGTGTAGGTTAGAGATAGAAGATATATTAAAGAAACAGGGTTGGATGGATGGATGAAAACATTAAAGCAATAACGCAATATAAATATTACTTAATCTCATGATAGACTAAACAGACAGTTGCATTGTCACTGACATTTCATTCCCAGGTAATTGTTGACATGAAACAATATGAGTCAATGATGTCATGGAAAAGTAGCAAAGTCAGCTGAATGATCAGCAATACACTACTTTTCTTGCCATTACTGCATAAATGACCTATTATGAATGAAAGAGCATAAAGTGGCATGCAGAAAGTCACTGAAATGGGAAAACCTGTTACAGAACAATTGGTCATTTACATAACAAATCTGACCACTTTTGGGAAACAAGACTTGATTTGCAGAGAATACAGCAAACCTGTGGAAGATGGCTCTGTGGTCACATGACAACAAAATGTAACTTTTTGGCCTTTGAACAAAATGTTATCAGTGGCTAAAACTCCCATCTTCCTCTTGGCAGACAGAGTGATGGCAGCATCATGTTATGGTGGGAGTTAATGTGAATATGGAGGGAGCTAATTACAGAGCAATCCTAGAAGAAAACCTACTAGAAATTAAAATGTATTTTTAAATGGCTGGATTTGAGCAGTACATATTAAAGCCTACTATATACATCCAGTCTGATGTAATGTCTACTCAACCCCAACATTTGTGTGGTAAATGTTGTCAAAGTACATGTAATTTGCACTTATATACCACATTTTTTATCCATTAAATTTTCATGCTTCAAAATAATATGAAAACACAAATGTAAATATTACTTGTCAACTGTTAGAGGACACAAATTCGACAGTTTTAACTGCAATATTGATATATGGTTTACAAAAGGTACAACAAATTCAGGGTTTAATATTACTTATTTTGCTGAAACATATTTCCCCCCTCAGTTGTTAGTTTCCCACCCACCTTGATGAGCTGTCCATCTGCTGTTCCAATGAAGAAAACCATCCAGTTGTTCAGCCTGACGGCCAGAACAGAACTCATGAAGTTCTGCTTCAAAAGCACAACCTTTGGTTTCAGGAGCCGAACTGACTGAGGAACAGAGAGAATCGTTTCAACATTTTGTCTTTACAGACTGAGGAAAGATGGATAGTTTTATAAATGGCAACACAGAATGTCTGGAACAAATTTCAATAAGCTGGCTGTAAATGTTTATATTTTAGATATAAAATCTAAACAAAAATACACACATTGCCATCATATGACAATCATGACCAATGGTTTTTACATTGCTAAAAACTGAATACAATAAAGTTTAGTTAAAGTGATTCAAAAGAGTGAAACGGTGAATAATACACAAAAACATGCCAACTTTTAAATTTGTTCAATTGAATTCACTCAACCTTTATTGGATTTTTCAGTCTGTCTCAGTTCATACATGTAAAATGCTGCTGGAGATTCTCACTCATCCAGGACTGAGTTAAATATCAAAGAATGCTACATAAGCATTAAAAGATTGTGTATAATACAGCAACTTACCAAGGGTTCTGTACTTTTTGGTATGTAAAAAAAGTCTGGATCTTTATTCATCTCCATGCTGAGATCAGGACTGATGTCAAACAGCAGCAGCTCAGTGTTTTCTCCTCCTTCATCCACACTGAACACTCCACTCCACAGGACCTGCTGTCCACCTGGGACGACCGAGGAGGCCAGCAGTCTGCTGCTTTCACCTCCAGAGGAACTGAGAGTCGCTCCACGAAGAGACTTCAGAGTGTCACTTTTACTGGTTTCAGCCTGAAGCCAGATCAGACGGACTTTGTTGGTTTCACCTCCTGATGCCACGTTAGAGAACAGATACACTGTTGAGTTGATCTGGAATCCGTCCACAAAATCTACATCAGCTGCAGTTTGGATCCCAGGTGTATCTGAATGATCAGACAAGGAAAATATTTCCCCAGGCTGTTTTTGATTGGTGTTTTGAAGGTTGATAGTCTTTAAATTAGTGCTACACTCTGTCTTGTCTGTATGGTTCTTTATTGCTGTCAGAATGTAAGTCTCAGTCTGACCTGAATTCTTCTTCACATCCACCAGAAAGCTGACAGACCCACTGCTGCTCCTCTGAGGTCCCACCTGGATGGATTCACTGTAAACCAGCTTATTGATGTTCTTCAGGTCCAGAACTTCACAGAAACCACAGAGTTTGTCCGTCACACCACAGTTGATCAATGTGTCATTCTTAAGAAATGGTAATAAAACATTAACTCTGAAAGTTGTGTTCCAGGCCTTCTTCATGGGGTCTCTGTAAAACTCCTCTTTGTCCGGTTTGTCCGCGCTCTTTAAGATCCCTCTCTGGGTCAGGTTGTAGATCAGAGTCAGGTCATGGCTCAGCTGGTAAAGATTCTCCTCTGTAGCGATGTAAACAGAGCTGTTACCCACAGCGAGCTGACGGAGGTCCTCTGTAAAGTTGAAACCTCTTACAGGTTCTCCCCAGATGGAGCAAAGCAGACCGAGCAGAAAGATCATCTTGTACCAAAGGAGGCAGCTCTGACTGAGACAGTGAGACACTGATGGACTGTAGACACTGTGGTCTCTGTCTATAGAGATGTGCGTAAATGCGCTGAGGCTTTGCTGAAAGAAGAAGTGCTGAAATTGGAAGGAAATGAGCGAAACCGGAAATAAACCCAACACATAATTTACAAAGACTGTAGTAACTATGTTGCGTGTTTACACAAATTAATTCACCTGGTCCATACGCTTAAAACTCCGAAAAACAAAACACGCACCTGTTGAGTGAGCGCGCGCTCCCCAGGTAATTATACTGCGTTAAACCTAGCTAAAATCAACGTTTCTTGAATGACATTTATACATGATTATTTTTACGTAGTCATGAAATAGTCCGAACCGACTTATAAAAGTCTATGTGTATTTCTGAATTCAAGGCGAAACGTTGTCCTCACATAAAGTAATGAGTTCTGATGCGTTTCATTAACAAAAATGCCCTCTAGTGTCGGGAAGTTGTCATTACTGCCACCCCAACGATTCCTACCAAGCCTTACGAGTTACGAAGAGAGTCTGGAGTACTTCCCCAGTATCAGATTACCTGATGTCACAATACATCTGAATTCATTCTGTTCATGGACAGGATCTTTAAGGTGCAGTTGGTGTTCTGGCAACTATCCGGGGTGTACCTCACTGCATGACCGCATGACAGCACCCATTTCGGTGAATATTTACTTACATAACAAACATTGCTACTTATTTTGTCTACTAACTTTGAAAATAGGCATCTAGCAGCTGCTGCTGGAGCAAAAAAAAAAAAAAAAAAAAACGGACATTAAAATAATTAATTAATGTAGGTATTTCCTAGAATATTATGAGTTATGACAATTTCGGAAAGCTTACAAGTGGCATTCATGAAACAGGCTTTACGGACCATAAACTGTATTGGAGTGGAAAAAAAACTACTTTTATTATGCATTACTAAATCTGTGTAAAGTAACAGACAATGGAACATTATTTATCAAGCCGTGTGTTAAATTTAACATTGATTTGCAAACTAAGTTGTCAAAGTTGTTCATGAGATATTTGTCAATATGATTTTTCTTCTGCCCACCACAATTCTGTAAACGTTTGGTGTTTTTACCTATTTGTTTATCTCTCTTCAAATGAATGATCAGTTTTTGCTGTTTGTGTATAATAGATTGCAAGAATTATGCCAAAATAAATTACATCTTGGTAATATGGTCTGAATCAAAAGGTCAGTTTCAGATAGAAACATAACGATTGTGCATTTCTTTAACAATCTTTGACAATTCAATGCAAATTAATTGGACAAATATTCAAGATTAAAATTGTGATATTATACAAGTTACACCATAAGATGGCATTGCTGAACAGGGTTATGTGTTTTTTTTCCTGCACTGGCCTGCCTATAAAGTTCTGTAAGCCTATTTAATAACCATTAAGACACATTAGGAAAAAAAAGATCCCAACTCTAGGAACAAAACAAAGTTCCTTTTCTTTATGTGAGTAACAGATCCAGACATGCTAACAGTGCACTGTGTTCCCACCATATTTAATTACTTTTATTGAATTGATCAGCTTCATCAAATAATGCCAGAATTGACATTTGAACAATTTCCAATTGTAAAGAAGACTGACCATAAAGGCAGCCTTGGGTTATTAAAGGCATTAGTGTTTAATTACCAACTCTGCTAATTTAAAAACATTTCCAGCAGTAATGGAGTGACGCAACAGGAGAAGAACCAGAAATCTTTGTAGACTTATGCTATTACACTATTCTTCATCAAGGAAAACTGTAAAAGAAGTTGAAAATAGATACTGTTTACAAGGCAAGTTTATTTGTATACCGTTATTCATTATTTTCCCATCCATCAATTAGCCAACATGCTTGTCTTTGCGGAACACCCCAGACAGGTCACCAATACCTCCATACATACACAAGGTGAATTTAAAGTACTTTTCAGTATGTAAAAAAACAAAACAGTACTTAAGATTAACTGGAATAAAAATATGACATACAATAAATGCATAACTGTAAGAATTATATGAAAAGAAAATCCATATAAAACCTTATTTTTAAGCAAATGAACAGCTAATATAAGATTAAAAATACTTAAATAAAACCAAAATATTTTTTTTACCACTTCAGGCAAAAGCTTCTGTCAATGTTTTCACTCTTAACTAGTCTAATCCTATAATGCACTTTAAAATATATCATTTTTCCAAGCAGTGGGCCAGTGTAGTAATTTAATAACTCAGATGATCCAGTTTCCCTGTTGTTGGTCAGGACTGTGGCAGCAGCATTCTGGACGTGCTGCAGCTATGTGAATCTTCACAGACATTAAAATAATTCATAATAAAAATTAAAACACTCAGCATTTTTTCCTCTATGTATTTGACAGGAAATCCTTAACACCAGCAGTTATTTTTAAGTTGGGCAATTTAGTAAAAAGCTTTTAAAATAAACTTAACTACATAAGCACACATAGATTTCTAGCATTCTTTGTTATTTAAATCCTCATAATGTCTAATGGAGTGTTGATTTCTAACCTCATATTTTCACAACTCAAAACAATGGCAACTTTGTTTTCTTCATTAAACTGGAGGAGGTTCTGGTCCGTCCACTCATGGAAATCAACACACTGACTGAAAGGGACAGTGGCCATGTGTTAACAGTCATGTATAGTTGTGTCATTTGTCATGGTAACATAAATTATAATATGACTTTCTGGAGATTGTCTTTGTATTTTTATAGCGAGTGCTTTCAGTGACTTTTCTTAAGGCAATTCAATACTTTCGGTGCCCTGTTCAGACATTTAGCTCACTTACAGTATGGTTCAGGGTGGATAGATTTGGATAATACAGAAGGGTGTTAGAAGATACTGTAATGTTTAAAAATGTAAAGACAAAGCAAAGATCATGATGTACACATTCAGAATCCTACGACTGTACTTGTTCCCAGTGATCCTCTGGATGAGAAATGATCAGTAATCAGAACTTGTTTGTCTCTTTTGCCACTGACAGAAAACCACCAGCACTGAAAGAAAATCAGGTTTTAATTGGATTATAAAACTTCAATAACATGGAACACAAAAGCACCTTAGTGTATATCCCACATGCTGACTAATATTTGATGAACTAAATTTACATTAAAAAAAATCTATAGAAAAGTATATTCTGGAATAATTAGCTATTAAGCTCATTTAGAAAACTTACCAGTAAGAATAGAACATTTGAGAAGGAAATGTAGAATCAGAAGGCCCAGATGCAATGAAGATAGAGTCTGAATGAACACAGTTGTGCCACCATATTTAATCTGGAATCATATTTAAATACATTTTCGGTTATTGGAGAATATTTATGATAATTATACTGAGGTAAATTTCTGATAGAAACTATGAAAAGATGAGAATGCATGGAACTTTTGTGTAGTTTACTCAAACAAAGTTGGTTCAACACAGTAAGAACATTCTGACAAGAAAAGAACAAAAAAAGGTTCTGAGTTACAGCTTAAAGATGTTTCATTATGTGATAAAAGTCAACATCTAGCATGTTTTGAATTCACTGATTAACTTTCTTGCTTCAACCTTTGCTGTAAGCAGTAACTTAAAATGTTAGTAAAAATTAGCAAAAAAAAATCTACAGGGATTAATTTCAAAATTTCCAACTTTACAAGTTCATGTATGAGCAAAGGTTGTATGGGAATGTAAAATGGCAGCTATTGGTTCCTTAGTGGTTATATTAGCAGAACTGTAATGAGGCCTTGGCTGTGTGCACATAAACATCTAGCTGTTATAGATCTTTTAGGTATTTGTCAAATCAGCTGGAATTTTTCAGAGAGAATCTTTGGGAGTTGGTTGTGTCCTCCACACCTTTCAGTCTTTGCTCCTCTGTTCAAACCCGGTCAGCTCAGCAGGGTAAGCAAAAGAAAGTCATAATCCCCAAAGAATAACTGAACAAGCATAAACACAAAACCAGACCAACAAAGTGAAGCCAAACTGTTAAATTACAACCAAATACTAAAAATAACTCACCTTTATAGCCCTAAAGTTAGTATTGTTAACTCCCTGAATGTCACAGATAAAGGAATCTGTTTTGTTATGATTTTCTTTGACTTTGACACAGGGATGTTGCTTTTCACCCTCAACGCCCCACACCAGCAACTCTGCTGCTGTCATCTCCAGTTTATCTGAACTTTTCTGAAATGAAACGGAAACAAACTGTAACCTTTTAGAAACTCATGTCACTTGTTGGGTAATTCAAAAAAAATACTTACATGAATAACAACACGGACATCATTTCCCAGCCTCTCTGTAGTGAAGCTGGTAAACTCTGGATCAGGAAGGTATGTTAGTTTGACCAAACAGGCCACTGTTTGATTGGCTACTTTCAGAAAAACGGTGCTGCAGCAAATCTGACTGTTTTCTGCTGTAGGCGTATCATAGATGAGATTCTGCAAATTATTTTAAAAATGTTAGGTCAAAGAGATTTTATGTCAAAACATTTACAATAGTCAGATAACACGTACATTTGTATCTTTTCAGACACAAACAGTTCATCTTCGTATCCTTGAAGTAAATTTACCATCTCTGCTGCTGTACATCAAGGCTCAATGTTAAGACCCCTTACATTCATTATTTAACCGTTCCACATATACAGACATGTGAATATGCATTTCTTATTCCAGAAAGACAATAATAATTTTACTGTTATGCACAGGATACTCAATACTATAGCCCCAAAACCTTTTGACCCATTCACCTCTGACCATATGTAACAATCTCTCTCTGTAGTGAAGCTGGTGAACTCTGGATCAGGTGAACCATGAGTTTTAATCATGGTTCACCTCCACTTTAGTAGTAGCAACATTCACCTCATCTGTCATTTGTGAAAGCTGTTTATTCTCTCCTGTGTTTTATTTTAGCAATTGTTTTATATCTTACGCAATTTGGTCTTGGATTCAAAACGGTGCCTTTAAAAATATATTCACAACAAACAGATTGAATCCGTCTGCAGAACTACCTCACTGCTGCTGTTCCTGGGAAGCAACACTTGCTGCTGGGCGTGGCTCTGCATCAGCCCATCCACAAACTCCAGATGGGTCCCAATGAGTTTGACCTTCCTCTTCCCACTGCAGGGCATGAAGCAGCAGTCAGATTAGAGGACATTTGATATACAGAGAAGGTGTTCTCTACTCATCACTCTACTAACACTTCCACATAAAATGCTAAGTGCCGCTGTATTCAGGTGCTCATAGGAAATGTCATGTGCTTACAAACAGCCACCTGAATTAAAATAGATGTGCTTCAAACTGTTCAAAAGGTAAATTAAACATGAATGAAATATTAAGCATCACAAACTGTATTTTACTGCTGTGTTGAAAAAAAAAAAAAAAAAAAATTGCACGAGAAGATTAAAGTTCCCTTCCAAACATGCAAGTACAAACTATTTCTGAGTGACATTCATTATTGGGAACATAAGCAGGCAGATATCAGATAAGTCACTAAACAGAGCTGATTCACTTACATTTATAGGAATCTCTCATGGGCAAGTTGTGACTTTAGAACAACAAATTACTGTACTAGAATTGACTAGCTTTATTAAAAAAAAAACAGTAACTTTAATTTTTGAAAATTGGAATGATCCATTCTTTTTTAGTTGCTTAATGGTAAAAAATAACCTAGCAGGAAATATAACTGTAGCAAAAAACCTTCCTGTGTCTTGAAAGTGCTTTCCAAATATCTCTTGATCTAAGGAAATGTAATTGTTGAAGTTTCTGCAGCTATAGGTACGAGTCTTGTAGTCAAAACTTTCTTTGAGGAAGTGACTCCTTCACACCTCCTACTTGTGACTAACGCAAGTCACAAGTAGGAGGTGTTGAAAAACTAAAGAAGTTAAACACGTCAATTAGCAAGATGTCGCCAAAAATTAACTACAAGCTGTGAAATAACATACTATATTACTTATAATACTATGTACAATCTCTGACCACTAACAGTTACATCGTTCTAGTATCTGTTTGGACCCAATTTGCCTTCACAGCTGCCTCAAGTCTTTGTAGCATAAACTTAAGGTGTTGGAAACCTTAGAGACTCTGGTTCAACTCGACATGACAGCTTAACTCAGTTACATGGACTGACTCTGTAGCATTCTCTAGTAACAGTGACTACTCAAAGCATTTTCCACTAGAGTGCCCTTAATTGGACAATTAAGGGTTTCCATCTGTAGCTGATGGAAACTTTTGCAGGAATGTTCAAATACCTCCTCCAGCTGATCCGAGGTACTATGTCAGTGCAAACTGGTAACGGCTGATAGGTGACTGTAGCGTTTCCGTGGCAACTACCATCAGGCAGAAGAACACACACTTTGACCACTCTCCTAGTTTCAGTGGTGGGGATGTGAAAGGTCAAACTGACACCAGTGTTGTTCCACACAGGAGATCTGTCCAGAAAAATCAGGAAAACACACAGAAAGCAAAATAGTAAGAGTTAAATCGAAACAAGAAGATATAAGAAAACTGAAAGGTTGACGGAGAAACTTTCTATTTGTCCACATTTTTTAAAGAAATTTAAAACAGCAGCTGTAGCCTTCAATTAGCTTATGTTTTATGCATCAGGAAATGGGTGCAGTTATTGTGGTGAATGTGAATGAACCGACTGGAGAGTTTCTGAAACAAAAACTAAAGCAAGTTGCATTTTTAGCTAACAACCACTTTGGCTGTTCAGTCATTTCTTTACATTTATGTAACAAATATCTTTCTGTCCATTTGTTAATTGTAAGTTTTTTTTCCTTTTTCATGTTAGACATTTGAATATTTACTAAACTTGAGAAACAAAATGTGCCGACAGAAATCTTTGTAAATTTCATGTACATAAATGGTAAATAACCAAATTGACTATAAATGGTGGCGGCACAGATGATGATGTAGATTTTAGGGTGTTTAAGAAAAAGAAGCTTGGAATACCAAGCATAGCAAATAATTTGGGGAAATTATTAGTTTTGATTGATCAAAATCAATAAAAATGATACCTGCTGTCAATATTTTCAGCAAAATGTTTTTATTTGTGCAAAGGAGGTTGGCAGCAAATCAAACGTTGTTGCCAATGAAGTGGGTCAGAGTGCATCTGTGGTTATAGGTGTTTGTGGGTGGGGTAGATGGATTCTGCAGGGTCACATGCATGCATGACACTTGCTGATTGAAGTCCTTCAAAATGTTCATCCTTGCTGAGTGTCAAGACTTCCTGTCGACTCTTCCTCTGTTTAATGTTAGGTTTTCATTCTTGACACTTAAGCTTCTGTCTCGCAGCTTTCAGGCCACTTGGTTCTCAAGTTTCTGTTGTCCTTGAGAAGCAGATGAATTATTTTATGTGCCTAAGAATGATATTTGGTCTAAAACTCTTTGGGCTCTTGAGCTTGTAAAAAGTGTACCATGTATACGCCTGTTTGCATATAATATAACAAATGTTCATCTCGCAAATTATTTCCTCCATCAGTTTACATAAGACACATTCCGACTGGCCTTAGTTTTCTGAGTGACTCACTCCTGAGGACTACAGTCCATGTGCGTTGAGATTCTCACTCCGATCACGTCGCTCAGGTTCTGACCTGACAACAAAGCGTGGTTTTTCCCATACAGAGACACAACGCTCGGTGTAATGGAGACGACATCTGGTGTCTGACAGGGAAACAAAAGATATTTAGCAGTCATCCATTATGCTTATTTGATGACATATTTAATTAGTTTAATACAGATTTGTCAAAAACCCATTCTACAGCTTTTAGATGAGTCAAATGATTCGACTGTTAGCTGGGCTCTGTAGAACATGACTGCATGCTGAGGAGCTCATTCAGCCATTTTGCTTCAGGTGTGTGTGACCAGGAATGCATCTAAAACTTACAGCTATTCAGAAGAAAAGAGTTTGAGAGACCTGGTTTAGGATGAGTGTTAAGAAAAATGTGCATTAATATAGATTCAGACTCACAGAAATGTTCATCTCAGCTTCCATCTCCAGGCAAACGTCCTTCTGAGTCTGCACAGAAGATGTTGAAATAAATAAACAATATTGTTCTGGTCAGGTTACTACTGACTTATAAGACTTACTATGATGGTCATGACAGTAAACATTAACATTAACAAGTCTATATTTAACAAATGCAGGTTGATTATTACATTGTGAGTAAGTTCACTGGCCCAGGAACAGCTGTTCTCCATCCATTGGCACCCAGATCTGATACACTGTCGGCACCTGAAGAGAAAAACAAATCAGACTGGCTTTCAGCTCAGCTTTTGGAAAACATCAACACCACAAACGTGTGGAAACAGATTATGTTAAATGCAAGAGCAGAGGCATTCTCCCTGAAGAAGCACTGGATGAGCTACAGGTGCATCATTCAATACATGGACAGCCCACTGATATCCTAACAACCTCCAACCAAACAGAAACAGAATTTAAAGTCGGCAATAAACCCAACATCCACGCTGAAGGACAGTGGAAAACTTTAATGCTAATGCAAGGGGAAGAGAAGCAAAGATTTCATTTGAGATGAGACTTGCACCAACAGCCTTCTTGTCATTATTAAAAAAACAACAACAGAAAAACAACCTCCACCCACAAGTTTAGTTTTTTGAGTGTATAAATGAACTTACAGATGGGAACTTGGTTGTCCATGAACACTTGAACAGTTGATTAGTTTTCTTTGCTCTGTCAGCTCAGATTTCCCAACGTTGATGTTTATGGTGACATCCAGGACTGTGAATTAAGAGTTTTATAAAACTTCCTTTACGAAAGCAATAATTTGTGTTTTTTATTTATTTATTTTTTAGCTAAGAATATGTAAACTTGGACAACATAATTGGAATAATGTGTTGAAAATAGCAGCAATTTTGAATCTGTTTTCTTGAGACAAAGGAAGCTTTAAAGTCGCAGAGAACATTAATAGATATGATCATTTTAACTGATTTCACTGAGACAAGAAAAAACATAAATCTGAAGCTTTCAAATTGATAAAATGTGTTTCCACACAACTGAAAAACAGAGGATGACTTTTTAATATCAAACCTGTTCAACTTTTCTGCCATATTACATTTAAAAGACAGAAGCAGTAAATGTTATTTTACAGATTATCACTTTGTTTCTGTCAGTTCTAGAAAGAACTGACCTTTACATATTCTAAACGATCAGGTTATTACATTACTTTGATCATTTAACAAAAGCTGATTACCATCAGTCAGAAGAGTGTTGATAAGGATGCATGTGCACTGAGGGAACTCTGCTGAAAACCCCTGCTGCCTACAAATCTGACTAGAATTTGAAGAGAATTCACAGGTGAAGTTAGACTGAACCTTCTGCGGCACAGTCAGGTGTGTCTGGATGATTACTTTGACCTGAGAAAAACAGGAATACAGAAGAATAACATAATCTAAAAGAAAAATCAAATGCAACTAAATTCAGTCAGTGTTCGAAACAAACCATTCCACTGGAATCCTTCACAACTCGGTGGGAAATCATTTCCTGTTGAGGTTCATCAGGGATGGAAAACCACTCTGAGTCTGTGCAGTGGTCCTCAAATGTACAGCTGAAAAAGTTCAAATGAGGTTTTAGAAAGTTCAGGAATGTCTGAAGGATTCAGCGGTAAGAGAAGTTCCTGACCTGTCTTCAGAGACGCACCACACACAGAGGGGATCCTGTGCAGACAGACAAGCCCTCACATCTCTGTGAGTGCTACACCTCGACACTGCAACCCGCTCAATCTGGAACAAAAACACACTCAACATCCGAAAATGTATGGGTACGCTTCATGAAAAATAAATAAGAAAAAAAAAACAAAAAACACCAACCTTATTTTTAAGCTGCAAATACACATGGTTCTGATCCACTTGATCCAGATGGATTTTGGGAAACACTTTGCGTTTTTCACTCTCTCTGTAGAGAATCTCTGGACAGGTGGGCTTAAAGTTCCTGTCTACAGCAAGCTGATGACAATATAGACCATAGTTACAGTATTTATGGGAAAAGTAGGAACTGAACATGTCAAAGTTATATTTCAGCAAAAATAGTTTCACTGGACACAACTGGTGACCAATAAGTTACCAACGGTGTCCACCTTTTTCTCCATTTATATTAATGTAGCAAATTCAACCTGGACAGACTCACATGGTGCACATAATACTGTGTGCATTTCTCATGTAAAAGTTGCAAAAATTATTTGGACACTTATTTTATGAGGCGGCATGTTTTTTTTAAAACCTGTAAAACAATACTTTCATTAGCTATCATTAAACATTGTGATAAACTGGTGGTACTCAATAGTCGTCAGTGGTTTACAAAGCTATATAAAGGCAAGATGTTCTAGCACATTGACGCTTGCTTTGAACAGAAGCTACAGAAAAAGGAGAAGTGTTCAGAAACTAAAGCAGACACTAACGGCTACTGGCGGCTTCTTTCCCTCTAAACTGATCTAGAAATGACATCAAACCCAGACTTCAAGACTTAAATGGAAAACTGTCACTGAGTCATGAAACTTGTACATTTCAAACTATTATTAGCAATACTAGCTAGCAACAGTTATTTCAAATATGCTGCTACATTAGCAAAGCATCAGTATTTACTGAGATGGTTCATGTTGTGCAGCACCAGTCTCTGGAAATATGGTTAAAATTCTAAAATCTTGAGTTTCTGTGCTTTGCTATGTTTAGTGTTTCCTTACCTGAACTGTATAAAAATGTGAGCTGCAAATATTTTAAACATAGCGCAATTAAATATTACAATTCTAATATCAAAAATTATAATGAAACTTCGGTTTCAGAAAGCAGGGTTAACAAGCTGCTCTGAATAAACCGACCCAGCTCTGTGATGCTCAGGCTTTCTGGTTTCAGAACAGGAAACATTAACTAGGTAACTCAATTCTGAGTCAAGTTACCTCTGAGTTAAGTGTGGGCACATGGATAGAAGAAACTCATCAACAGAGCGCAGATAAGGTGATTCACCATGGCAACAGAAGAAAATAAGAAGCTTGAAAGCGTGCTTTTCTCACCAATGGAATTAGAATTTTAATGACGGCAAAGGAGAATATCAAAACATATTTCACAAAAACAAGCAGTACTGTTTCTTTAAAATAGCGAGAGTTAGCATGACAAAGACAAAATCAATGCATAAGTGTGATTTAGCAGAGTGAGTATTGTTGACACTATACTTATTTAATATTCAAAAAGAGAGGATAATTTTATTTGTCTGAACAAGATAAGCGTCTACTGTACTACAGAAACCAAAACATGAGTAGATTATGTTTGAATTGTCAAAATGTTACAGCAACTACATTATTGCTTTATTAGTCTTGTGGCTCTGTAACTTTAGGGAACCCCATTAAACGGTGCTGCCTGTGGTTTTCAGACAGCAAGCTGCTTATAAACTTAAGTCACAATGATCCAAGTCTAACAGTGCGAGAGCTCTCATCAAAAAAACTCAGTTATAATATAAAATTTGTCTAAGCTACGTGTGTAGCGACACATTGTCATTCTGCTAAGAAGGACCTGATTATTTTTATGCCTTATAGGCACCTCTACTGTACAATAACAGTAACATTTTACAGTAACTTTGTTTTTAACAGTTTTACAGTATCATTCCAGTCAGGATCCTGTTGGGATTAACATGAAGTGCAGCACTCTCTCCAACATCTACAGGCTGCTCCACTAAAGGACACGCCATTTCTGACACTTTTCTGTTCCAGCTCTCACAAAACGATAGAACAAACTCAGGGTTTGTTCAAACAGTCCTGTTAATGAGCAGCATAGGTTCACAGGGTAAGTTGATCCAATGGTTATCTGGCTTTCTGAAACTGAAAACCCAGGATATGCATAGTTGGGCCAGAACTTACGCAGGATTTTCATTTATTCTGCTTTCTGAAACGGGGCTCAGATGTCTTATAAATAATAATAATTTCTTTTTCAGAAACTAAAGAAATAATTTCTTCACACCACTGCCCCCTCCCCTGCTACCAGAGCTGAAAACAAAAACATCTTTTAATAAAAATGTTTTTATACTTATCATGGTATTTTTTTTAGATGTAATGTATTGCATTCTTCTTTATTAGAAGAATGGAGGAGTATGGGTGGTTGACATCCTGTCATGTCAACCATGTCAAGCATCTTGCATTTAAGACTCTCACCTTTCATCACAATGTGTCCAAACTCCAAAGCCTTTTTAGTCAGGCTGCTGTGTGTAGAGTTAAACTTTCTTTTTCAGTAGATGGGAAAAGGAGAATTCCAACATACTCATTTTAAAGGCATAAACTCCTTTACACTGAAACAAATCCTCCCGTCTCCAACAGTACTGCAGTATTCAGTAATTTTCTACACACCTTCATAAGCAAACCGTCTGCTGTTCCAATGAAGAACACCATCCAGGCCTTCTGCTTCATCGCCAACACAGAGGTCATGTCATTGTGTTTCAGAAGAACGACCTTTGGTTTTAGATTATTTGGTCCTAACTGAGAAACAGAAACAGTGATTAGCTCTAAAATCTGCCTACAGAGAAGAGTTGCAAACATTTGGTCTAAAAAAATGCTACAGATTTATTGAAGGGAGAACAGCCGATGATCCTGTAGAGCAGGGGTGTCAAACTCAATTTCACCGAGGGCCACTTCAGCATATTGGCCCCCCTCAACGGGCCACATTGACGGTACAGATCAGGAGTGCATCCCTGCTAAAACACCCCAGACAAAAGGTTGACTTCCCTCATTCAGTTCTGTAGAGGCTTAGAATGAGTCAATGGTCCAGGTGTGTTAGAGAAGGAACCATCTAAAGTTGCAGATGGTAGAAAACTAGACTTGGGCACCCCTAGCATAAATGTATAAAAATACAATGTTAAAAATAAATTAAACACCTCATATTGTTAAATAACTGATTTAATGTATTGAAGTTTTAAATATTACATTTGACTTTCCATGGATGTAAAATTACTGCTCAGTTTAAAGATTACAATATTTAAATCAGTGTTTAAAGGTAAGCAAACAAATAATAAAAACAAGTCACATGGGCAGACATTATAGACTTTACGCAAAGATTTAGTATCAGAGGCAACTGAAATCAAATAATTTAAAAAATCCATTCTGAATATCATCTCATGGACTCTGAACTAAATGCGTCTTTCTGACCGGGAGCTGCAGCGTGTTGAAGAGTTATGGACCGGACGCTCTGGAGCGTCTGGTTAGGAAGCCATTACATACAAACCTTTGGTTGAAATGGCTCGTAAGTTCAAGTCTCCATTACAGAGAAAACTAAAGAGAATGCAACGTTGTGTTAATCCATTTGAGGAGCCGGCAGTTTATCTTGAGGAAATAAATGACGATGCAAAAGTTAGACTGTAACATGCGCAGTCCGCTGCTCAACCACTGCGGATGCGGCTCCGCCGCTGCGAAGACTGAGAAACCGCTGGGAGTAACTCAAACAGCGGATTTAACAAATGGAGCCTTCTGGGTTCACGTTACCCAGGAGAGCGGCGCTCTGGAGGAGCTGCAGACGTAACATCTGCGAAACCAGCAAAAAAAAAAAAAAATCCTGGTAAAAGCGCACACCGGACCGCGCAGGGTAAAACACTCTCAGAGTTCAGGTGAACTGTTTGGATCAGACAGATCCAACTGACTGATGAATTAGCGCAGATTTTTCTGCAGATGGGAACCAGGAGGAAGTTGTTCAGACCCCAGGGGGTGATTTGATGCTAATCTAAGTGAAGTCGCTTAATTTAATTTATTAAGCGTTATTGGGGCCTCAGTCAGTTGATTTTGTCACTATGGATAAAAAAATGTAGATACATTTATCTGCTTAATTTGTGATGGGATCTGGATTCACGGTGAATATTAACTAAACCGCATAAAATGCGACTAAATAGCCGATGTTAATATGATTGTAATTTCACGGATAAAAATAGTACATGACCGATTTTTTTTTATGTTGTCGGTCAAGATAACGGATAACAAAAAAAGTCTAGCGCGACCTGCCGCTCTGACACCAACTCTCACACATCTTCATTCACAGTCTTACTTGTAAATCGAGTTTTCTTTTCTTGGACGCTTTGATGTTAGCTTGTCGACGTCTCAGTTTTATTCGCTGGGAAAATCAATAAGCAGCTTGAGGTGACTCTGCTGCTCTCTAGTGGCGAGAAGCCGTATTGTTGGCTGGTAACAATCGAAATGCATTGTGGGAGATGTAGTTTGTAGTCAATTCGTGCTCAAAACCTATTTTAAGTCAATCATCGGCCTATAAAATGCTGGGGCGGGCCACATAAAATGACATGGCGGGCCACATGTGGCCCGAGGGTCTTGAGTTTGACACATGTGCTGTAGAGCATCAAGGATCATACAGTCATGTGTTAGATGATGTAGAGTTTTTAAAGGTTAGGGTCGAGGCCACAGGAGGATTTGAATGAACATACTTTTTGTAAAGACAACAGAAAACATTGTAGCACACCACAAAACAGTTCAGTTATGAAAATATTTGTTGCCATAGTGAATACTATCCATAGAAAGCTCAAATGCAGTTAGACAAAAATAACTTATTTCTGTTATTGTGCAGAATCAATGTGAAGGAATAAAAAAAGCTAAAAAGCAAAAAAGCCACCAGGAGCTTTTCTAGTGAACAAAGAGAAAAATGTCCTGACTTCATTGATGTCTATTTCATGGAGTAATGTAGTAAACGAACTGCTTTCATCTCATCCTTTTTAGACAACATGATCAACACTGAAACAAAAATGATTATAATATGATTTTATAGCAGATAAAAGCTTTACCATGTGTCTCTGGCAATGAAATGTCACAAAGGACTTAGCATCAACTATCATCAAGCTCAATTAGTGTTTATTATTATACATTAATAATAAATTTGAAGTTTTATTGCAAGTTACTGACAAAGGAAATGTGTCTTTGCTAATCTGGTAAAAAAAAATCTGGTAAAAAAATATTAGAATATATAACTGAACAAAAATAAATTTTGTGACTAATAAATGTCAACTTTTGAGACATCAGATCCACAGCTAGAACCCCTCATGGCTCCAAGCTAATCAAATGGAAATTTTAATGCAGAAAACTTATAGATTGGACATCTAACATGGTAACATGTTTTACCAATTCAGTAATTTGTCACAAAGGGAAATTTAATAGAACGTCCAAGATAACATGTTCAACTGAACATAAAATGACTAAATTTCTTTCCTTTATATTTATATTCACAATAACTTACCAAGGGATCTGTACTTTTTGGTGTGTAAAAAAAGTCTGGATCTTTATTCATCTCCATGCTGAGATCAGGACTGATGTCAAACAGCAGCAGCTCAGTGTTTTCTCCTCCTTCATCCACACTGAACACTCCACTCCACAGGACCTGCTGACCACCTGGGACGACCGAGGAGGCCAGCAGTCTGCTGCCTTCACCTCCAGAGGAACTGAGAGTCGCTCCATGAAGAGACTTCAGAGTGTCACTTTTACTGGTTTCAGCCTGAAGCCAGATGAGACGGACTTTGTTGGTTTCACCTCCTGATGCCACGTTGGAGAACAGATACACTGTTGAGTTGATCTGGAATCCGTCCACAAAATCTACATCAGCTTCAGTTTGGATCCCAGGTTTATCACCTGAATGATCAGACCAGGAAAATATTTCCCCATGCTGTCTGTGATCTGTGTTGTGAAGGTTGATAGTCTTTAAATCAGTCCCACACCTGTCCTCCTCTGTCTTGTCTGTATGGTTCTTTATCGCTGTCAGAATGTAAGTCTCAGTCTGACCTGAATTCTTCTTCACATCCACCAGAAAGCTGACAGACCCACTGCTGCTCCTTAGAGGTCCCACCTGGATGGATTCACTGTAAACCAGCTTATTGATGTTCTTCAGGTCCAGAATCTCACAATAACCACAGTAATTGTTGGTCACACCGCAGCTGACCACTGTATCATTCCTAGCAAATGGAATTAAAATATTGACACTAAACTTTGCATTTAACAAATCCGTTTCTGAGATTCGATGAAACTCCGTAACACCCATCCCATTGTCGTCCTTCAGGATCCCTCTCTGGGTCAGGCTGTGCAGCAGAGTCAGGTCATGGCTCAGCTGGTAAAGCTTCTCCTCCGTAGCAATGTAAACAGAGTTGGTGGCCACTGCCACCTGCTGAATGTTTCCCTCAAAACTGAAACTTCCATCTTCCTTGTGACTCCACGCAGTTTTGACCCAGACAGCACAAAGCAGACCGAGCAGCAGGATCATGTTGCACCAAAGGATGCAGCAATGACTGAGACACTGAGGGACACTGATCTGTGGGTCTCTGCAGAGATGAGAACTAAAGCTAAAGGTGCTAACTGTGGGAGGAACTGAGCCCACACAGCAGAACCACAAATAAAAATACATGGTTTGTCTCACATAGTTTGTAAAGATTGGAGCACAAATATAGATTTATATCACAATGTTGTTTTGTTTGTTAAACATGGCAACTTGATGTGCATTTCTTTTAGCCCAAGGCATACTTTCAGAAATGGAGAATATAAGCAATCCTTGATATGTTGCATTTATATTTGCATTCATTTTGTCTTTGCCTTGATTTAGGTTAACAACTGTGACAATGTGTGATGTATCTCAACTTTTGCCAAGAAATGGCAGATATTAAATTACTTTTGATTAAATGCTAATTATATCAGCAAACATAGAGCATCGCTTTCCATCTTTGGCAACAGTGCCATCTAGTGTTAAATCTCGGAAGCCCACTTTAAAATAAATAAATAAATGAACAAATAAACAAATAAATAAAAAAAACGTTAAAACATGTATGTACTTATCCCAACTGGGTTTGGTTCTGAATTGTTTTCTTGTAACACCATGTCTATACACAAATAATGTCTAATGAAATAAAGAAAACTACTTTAAAAGATTTTTAATTTGTTAAATTTTTTTTTTAATCCTGAGAAAAACAGTAGGGTATGCTTTCATTTTTAAAATATATTTTATGTAACCTACCTGGTAAGGTAGGTTAAGTTTTTAAGTTTGCTGTCTAACCAAACTTAAAAAGAAGGGAAAAAAGAGAGGAAAAAAACCCCCCAATATTGTTTACATACCAAATAGGTTGCTTACCTACGAATTCAGCAAACCCATGTTAGTGCATAGCTCTTTTTATCTGTCATATGAAGATAATTGTCTCATAAAGAATTTTTTTTTAATTAGGCTAACTCTCAGCATGTGCTGAGGAATTCCTTTTATCTTCTTATAACGCAGTTTTTACCCAGCTAGTATTGAATGTTTGGAGCACGTCAGGTGAACGTTGTCTTGAACGTCCGCTGATTACGTTTGATCTAAGTCCAAATGAAACTCCAAAAGACGTCCGGCGGACGTCCTCCGGGAGGACGTTTCCGGACTCAAAATTGACCTCTATTAGACTTTCGGCGCTGTCCTCCGAAATGTCGTAGAAATGCTAACATAGCAGCAATTTTATTGGAATGCAAGGTTTTCATGAGGAACAGTTGTTTTCCATGGGATATTAATCCAATGTTGTAACAAATTGTAGAAGAAAAGCCAAGCTGGGCCCACACTTACGGTTTTCACATGGAACAGTTGTCTTCTGTTTTTTTTTCTTTTTCTTGCCCCAGCTAACCTAGCATACATAGTCGGAACATCAATCACACATCTGAAAAAACTAAATTCAGAAGAAAACTGCCTTCGTTAATGAAGGCAGTAACAAAGTCAACGCAAGGAATCTGCGGCCTTCATGGGGGAATTTTACTGCCATAAGTCAAGAGCACAATTCCCAGTTAAAATTCCCTCATACCTTCACTTCCACCAAAGAGAGAGACGCTCCACAAAAAAAGGACACCTCAACGTGTGAGTTGATTTTCAGAGCTACGGAGCCCCCCAGGGGACATGGGGAATTTTTTTTCTTTTGCGTTCCCTGGAGGGCTCCGTACAGAGCAATAGTGGTGCTATTGCCAATAGGTGGAAGCATAGACATAATATAAGGATATTTCTTATATTATGTCTATGGGTGGAAGATCTTCTTCTTCTATATTTATTGACAGTTGGCAAACAACAAAAAACGGTGCATTACCGCCACCAACTAGTATGGAGTGTGGACCAGAATGTCACTCAAGTATTAAATTCTACCAAATTCTGCATTAATTTAACATAACAAAATATTATCTGATAAATGTTATTTTTGAATTATTTCTAAGTAAATCAACCAAGTCTAATGTAACTTTAAATCTATTTAATTTTTGAATCAACTTGTCTTTCTTCCACATACTTTTGACAGAATAACATAACATCATCTATTGTCTCATCAACTCCACAATAGTCACATTTACCTTGGCAATGTTTCCCTAAAATAAGCAGAGTGTTATTTAGTCCAGTGGGCCCCAAATCTAATACGACAAATAATTGTCTCCTCTCTCCTCGGCCTCTCTGTGTTTCTCATTTCTCCAGTCGTCTTTTGGATGCTATAAAACCAATGTCCCTTTCTTTTCTGTCTCCCATTGCTTTTGCCATTTTTCTTTAATTTTCTGCTTAATTAATATTTTCATTTCTGTTCTACTAAAATTAACAAATAAATCCGCTGATGAGTTTCTAGCAGCCTCCTTTGCAGCTATTTCTGGCATTTTGTTTCCTTCAACACCATAGAGAGCTGGCGTACATAAAGAGTTAATTATTAAAAACATTATATGTATTTTGTATGTATTTGTTGAATTTCTATGAAAAATATCTGACCTGATTTCTGAATGTCTGCATTTTAAACTGACTAATGACGAGCAGGAATCTGAATAAATTATTGATCTCATTGGTCCCTATTTGATACATTTTTGGACACATCTGAGAAAATTTGAACATACTTGCAATAGTTATATAATTTTGTACCATGTGTGAATTTAAAATTAACTCCTTATTCCCATTTCTCCTTTTCTTGGGCTGGATGATCCAATCTATGACCTCTTAAATTAACCCAATAATTTAATGTTCATTGTTCTCTAATTTTAAGTGACATTTCTCCCATTTCTACCAATAATGATGCTGTTGGAGTTGACCTAATTGCACTTGTACAGAGTTGCAATGCTTGATATTGACCACAATCTATTGTAAATCTTTTGTGAAGTAGTATCTGCAGCTGAATTACAAACAATGCTTTCATAGTCTGCCACCTTGTGTCTAATCTGGGAAGCTACTCTGAAATTTGATAGGAGGAATACCTAAAATCAACTGTTACAACATGAAAGTCACATCTTGGTACTTCAGTATAAATAAACCCATCGTACAGATACAGAAAATATTGATTTTCTTCATCGAGAGACAAAAGGAGACAATTTGTGTCACTAAATCATAATTAAGGTTGGTACATATGCTATTATGAGTCAAAGATAGTAGAGCTATTATAAAATGTTTATAAAAAATATACAAAGGCTTTAATGAAAAAAGAGGAAAATTAAACTGGGATATTTTATCCCAAATTGTGCTATGAACTCTTTCATTGTTTATATCATGGCTAAAAAATAAATTGTCTAATAATAATAATAATAATAAAAACTGGTTTAAAAGTGTGCAATCTTTTTGCTATTGTCTATGTCAGTTTATCCTGAGAAAAACAGAGTAGGGGTTAAATTTTGACATTTTTTGTTAGAATTATAGTGCATCTTAATTAACTAACAAACAAGTCTAAGTTTCTTTACTTCTAAGTAAACAAAAAAATATTCTGTTTGCTAAATGCCACAGTGATGAAAAATAATATGTCAGATTTACTTAGACTCTTTCCAAGTGTTTCTCCAAACATTAACATCTGATTTACGTTTGTTTTTTGAGCCTGAAACCAGTTCAGAGGAACTTTGTCTTGGCTCTACATTTTCAGAGACAGACTCAAAGGTTATACATTAGAACTGCTTAATGGAAAAAGAAAATAATAAAGACAAATGAATGTTATAAACAAAGTTTTTTAAGTTGATGTACTTGATATGACTTGAAGATGACTACACATTTGCGTTTGTGCACAGATGTCCATGTTTTGTTTTCTTGACGCTCTTGACTTAAAGACACAAATGTAATCGTATGAAAACACAGTTGTGTATCCATTTTGAATCACTTTAAAAGCGAGTTAATATCTAAAATTGTGGTGTGCGCTCATTTCCTTCCTCTCTCAGCACATCTTTCAGCAAAGACGTAGCGCTTTTAGCCACATCTCTGTCGACACAGAGACCACAGTGTCTACAGTCCATCAGTGTCTCACTGTCTCAGTCAGAGCTGCCTCCTTTGGTACAAGATGATCTTTCTGCTCGGTCTGCTTTGCTCCATCTGGGGAGAACCTGTAAGAGGTTTCAACTTTAAAGAGGACCTCCGTCAGCTCGCTGTGGGTAACAGCTCTGTTTACATCGCTACAGAGGAGAATCTTTACCAGCTGAGCCATGACCTGACTCTGATCTACAGCCTGACCCAGAGAGGGATCTTAAAGAGAGGGGACAAACCGGACAAAGAGGAGTTTTACAGAGACCCCATGAAGAAGGCCTGGAACACAACTTTCAGAGTTAATGTTTTATTACCATTTGTTAAGAATGACACATTGATCAGCTGTGGTGTGACTGGAAACAAACTCTGTGGTTTCTGTGAAGTTCTGGACCTGAAGAACATCAATAAGCTGGTTTACAGTGAATCCATCCAGGTGGGACCTCGGAGGAGCAGCAGTGGGTCTGTCAGCTTTCTGGTGGATGTGAAGAAGAATTCAGGTCAGACTGAGACTTACATTCTGACAGCGATAAAGAACCATAGAGACATGACAGAGTGTAGCACTGATTTAAAGACTATCAACCTTCACAACACAAATCAAAAACAGCATGGGGAAATATTTTCCTGGTCTGGTCAGTCAGGTGATAAACCTGGGATCCAAACTGAAGCTGATGTAGATTTTGTGGACGGATTCCAGATCAACTCAACAGTGTATCTGTTCTCCAACGTGGCATCAGGAGGTGAAACCAACAAAGTCCGTCTCATCTGGCTTCAGGCTGAAACCAACAAAACTCACACTCTGAAGTCTCTTCGTGGAGCGACTCTCAGTTCCTCTGGAGGTGAAGGCAGCAGACTGCTGGCCTCCTCGGTCGTCCCAGGTGGTCAGCAGGTCCTGTGGAGTGGAGTGTTCAGTGTGGATGAAGGAGGAGAAAACACTGAGCTGCTGCTGTTTGACATCAGTCCTGATCTCAGCAGGGAGACAAACAAAGATCCAGACTTTTATACATCAGTGAACAAGCCAAACAACCCAGTAAGTCACTGTATTAAACATAAACTACTTTCAGTGTTGATGTTTCATGTCTTGTTTTACTGAGTCCTGGATGAGAATCTTCAGCAGAGTTTTGCATGATTCAAATAAGACAGAGAATGTTCAATAAGTGGAAAGGTTGGGTAATTTATATTTATAATGTAAAGGTTGGTATGGCTTCATGGATCAGTGCATTTCTTTTTCACTTTTGAATAATTTTAAATAAACTGTTATTGTGTTCAGTTTTTACCTTAAATTAAACCATTTTCAAAAAATTTTAACTTTACCATCTTTATGAACTTTGGCAGTGTCTACATGTTTGTGTTTGTTTAGTTTTCTGAGTGTCATTTTAGATATAAAATATAGTCATTCAAAGCCAGCTTATTAGAATCTGTCCCAAACCCTCTGTATAAATCTTCCCTAAGTTTACAATTCAAAGAACAAGACAAAATGTTGAAACGATTCTCTCTGTTCCTCAGTCAGTTCGGCTCCTGAACCCAAAGGTTGTGCTTTTGAAGCAGAACTTCATGAGTTCTGTTCTGGCTGTCAGGCTGAACAACTGGATGGTTTTCTTCATTGGAACAGCAGATGGACAGCTCATCAAGGTGGGTAGGAAACTAACAACTGAGAGGAAAAAAATTTGCAAACAAGTAGCAAACAGAATTTTATGAATCATTTATGAACACCATAACTATGTCACTGTGAAGATGACAGGGTTTAACCTGGACAAACCCCACAGAGGACCTGGGATGTTATTTAAATAAAAACACAATCCAACAGGCTCTTTGTTCTTTAAGAGCGTCTTTCAAATTTGAAAATTGTTATTATGCTAATTGTTATACAGCCTCAGAAAGAGATGATTCAAAATTAAAATAGGATATGCAAATGTCAGATTTCTTTTGGCTTTTTGCATAGGAATTCCATCCAACCCTGTTTCTTAAATACATCCTCTATCTCTAACCTACACTATTGTTGTTGTCATCAGCTTTCTGTGGACAGGAAGTACCAGCCCTCCTGTCCACAGATCCTCCTCAGAACCAGTGGAGACAACAAAGTGTTTCCAAANCTGTATTAAACATAAACTACTTTCAGTGTTGATGTTTCATGTCTTGTTTTACTGAGTCCTGGATGAGAATCTTCAGCAGAGTTTTGCATGATTCAAATAAGACAGAGAATGTTCAATAAGTGGAAAGGTTGGGTAATTTATATTTATAATGTAAAGGTTGGTATGGCTTCATGGATCAGTGCATTTCTTTTTCACTTTTGAATAATTTTAAATAAACTGTTATTGTGTTCAGTTTTTACCTTAAATTAAACCATTTTCAAAAAATTTTAACTTTACCATCTTTATGAACTTTGGCAGTGTCTACATGTTTGTGTTTGTTTAGTTTTCTGAGTGTCATTTTAGATATAAAATATAGTCATTCAAAGCCAGCTTATTAGAATCTGTCCCAAACCCTCTGTATAAATCTTCCCTAAGTTTACAATTCAAAGAACAAGACAAAATGTTGAAACGATTCTCTCTGTTCCTCAGTCAGTTCGGCTCCTGAAACCAAAGGTTGTGCTTTTGAAGCAGAACTTCATGAGTTCTGTTCTGGCTGTCAGGCTGAACAACTGGATGGTTTTCTTCATTGGAACAGCAGATGGACAGCTCATCAAGGTGGGTGGGAAACTAACAACTGGAGGAAAAAAACTGTTTTAGCAAAACAAGTAGCAAACAGAATTTTATGAATCATTTATGAACACCATAACTATGTCACTGTGAAGATGACAGGGTTTAACCTGGACAAACCCCACAGAGGACCTGGGATGTTATTTAAATAAAAACACAATCCAACAGGCTCTTTGTTCTTTAAGAGCGTCTTTCAAATTTGAAAATTGTTATTATGCTAATTGTTATACAGCCTCAGAAAGAGATGATTCAAAATTAAAATAGAATATGCAAATGTCAGATTTCTTTTGGCTTTTTGCATAGGAATTCCATCCAACCCTGTTTCTTAAATACATCCTCTATCTCTAACCTACACTATTGTTGTTGTCATCAGCTTTCTGTGGACAGGAAGTACCAGCCCTCCTGTCCACAGATCCTCCTCAGAACCAGTGGAGACAACAAAGTGTTTCCAAAACTCCAACTGGATCCAGTGGATCACAAACATCTCTATGTGCCGTTTAAAAACCAGGTAGATTGGAGCTTCTTCATGTGGCGTTCACTTACCCTGCCTGTTGATGTGTTTCTGAAACATGGTGTTCTGCTCCAGGTTCAACATGTTCCAGTGTCAAACTGCAGAACTTACCAAAATGTGAAGGATTGTCTTTCTGCCCAGGATCCATTCTGTGTCTGGTGTGTCTCTGAGAAAAGGTCAGAGAAACTTCATCTCAGCTCCATCCTTCATCTCAACTCTATGATGACACATTTACATTTTTCAGCTGCTCATTCAAAGACGACTGCAGAGGTTCAGAGAGGCTGTCCATCCCTGATGAATCCAAGCAGGAAATAGTTTCTCACAGATTTCTGAAGGACTCCACAGGAGAGGTGAGTTATTAATATATTTATGACTGTTTTCATCTGGAACTATTATTATAATAATTTTATATTTGTTCTTTTCTCAGATAAAAATAATCATCCAATCACACCTGACTATGGAGAAGAAGACTCAATCTAACTTCACCTGTAATTTTGCTACAACCTCCACCCAGCTTTGTAAAAAACAAGGACCAAAACCACAGTACCCACAATGCACCTGCATTCTCAATGACCCCTTACCTGCTGATGGTCAGTGATGGTCAGGAAGTCTTTAAACATTTTGTTTCAGCTGTTAATGTTCCATACTTTATCTTTGATTTTCAGATCTTGATGTTACCGTGACGATCAGACTTGGAGACACATCTCTGTCAGAACAAATAAAGATGATCAACTGTTACAGTATCCAGGGGCAACCAAGTTTTCACCTGTAAGTTCATTTATGTTTTAGAATACAGATTTAATAACAGCTGATATCATCATAAAGTCTAACAGTATAAATTAACTCCAGTGTTTTCATAACAACATGGAGGTCTACTCTGCATTAAATCTGAATAATACAAATATTGTAGCTGATATTTAAATCTGACTGATTACATGCTGGTAAAATCATCTGTTTCCTTTTGTAGCTGAAAGGAAAAGATTAATGTTGAATCCTGAGAAGCTTCATTCTGCTCAATGTTTCATTAACATGAATGATGTCATCACTGAGCTTGTTGTTTCTAAATGAATCTGTATCATGTATCATAATGTTTGAGTAAAGCTGAGGTCAAACTGGCCTGTTTTCTGTCCAGGTGTCAGCGGTGCATCAGAGCAGGATGTGGATGGAGACAGAACAGCTGCTCCTGGGCCTCTGATGCAGTCAGCGACGTAATCATGAAATATTTTATGTTTTTAGATGAAATTTAGAGAAATTTCTTCTCTGATTGTGCATTATAGACATAATTACTCTTCTTTAACATGAATTTCTATTATATTTTTAACAGCTTCTGTGTTAAACAGAACTGATGTCAACTGGAACAGCTTCATAAAATGATCTAATAAATATAATCTCTTTCCTTCTGCAGGACATTTGTGCGAACATTGGGCAGTTTGGGAGGAACTTTTCTGTGAGTCACATTTTTTGTTCATCTGACACTCACCTCATACATTTTCAGTATAACTCTTTGGTAATGTGAAACATTTGTATTTTCTGCTCCTTCAGAAACCAGAGATCTTCTCCGTCTCTCCCAGTGTTGTGTCTTTCTATGGCAGAAATCAGGCTGTGCTGTCGGGTCGTAACCTCAGAGATGTGACCAGAGTCAGGATTAAAGCTGACCTGGACTGTGACCCAAAGGAGTGAGTCATTTTATTCTGTACTACAGTCATGTGGAAACATTATGTGTCCTTTAAAATACATGTTCACTCATTTTTTTAGGGTAAAGAAAGTTATTAAATTACAGAGAAAACATTGAATGACTTAAAAGTGTGTTTTCTGTCTGAGACGAGGGTTCAGTAACCTTCCTCTCTAATAGCAACTCTTACGTTATGTGGCAGAAAAAGTTACATGTGCAGCCTGCCTCTGTCTGATTGGTCAGACATGCACCTTCACATGAACAGCAGCAGGAGCCTGTGGGCCCTGTGGTGACCTTCCTGTTCTAGGATATTTTTTTAGCATCTTGCAGTCGGTTTTCAGAGTGAATTTGCTTACAGCTCACATATTTATTACTTCTTTCATAACTGGTTACTGCATCATGTTTATTGGTGTAAAGAATTATGAGCTGCCTTGTTGCTGAAGTGTGCTACATAAATAAACGTGATTTAACTTGTGATACATTTGATATTAGTTTATAGTTTTCAGTTTCTCTCTCTCTGTGCTCTCTGGTCAGATCTCCTGTGTTAAGCAAAAACGGCTCCAGTCTGACCTTCCACATTCCCAGCACAGAAGCTAAAGGCCTGACCGAAGTGTGTGTTCTCCTCCCAGATGGAAGTTGCCACGGCAACTTCACAGTTACTTACCTCTCATCACCAATCTGCACTGATATTACACCAAGCAGCAGCTGGAGAAGGTATTTAAACGTGTTTATAGTTAATCTATATTTTTTTTGTAAAAAATATAGATTAACAATTTCCATGCACTGATATAATATTAATTTATTTATTAAACCAAAAGTTGATCTGTAGGCCAGGATAAACTTCACACATCCTGATTTTTTTTTGTTGAACCTCCTTAAACTTTATAAATCACATGTACCCTCTAAAACCAATCTATAACACAGTCTTAGTTTATGTGTTCTTGATGAATTTTGTTCTTCATCATTTGACTCCTGACAAACTTGATGTTTGTTGAATCAAGTTCTCAGCTGACCTGATGTTTAGCTGACACTGTGACTTTATAGTGAGTCAGGTGTTCAGAGGTTTAAAATCTACCAGTGGAACAAGAACTTTTTATCTACATTCAAGAATTATTGACTTAAAACAAGCTTACAGATTTTGCTGAAAAGTTACTTTTACGTTGCTTGTGTCTCATTTCAAGTGTCGTAAATATACAGAAATGTTTGGTAGGATGTTGTGTTTTTGCAATGTGCTGACATTTCCTTTCCATTTGGATCTTATTTTTGCTGATCATCAAGGGAATAAATAGATTTCATCTGAATCAACTAAATAATCAGTGGTCATCTGAAAATGTGAACAGTTAAACCCATCTGATAAGGTTTTTGAACAAACAGACGTGTATTACCCGACTTCCACTTTCATTCCCAACTTGTTCCTTTTTTCAAAAAGGACAATAAAAGCCAAAGACCCCCAATTAGTTTGGTTTGACCCCCACTCCTTTGTAACTGGTGTAGTTTACAGAAACTTGTTGAAGCAACTGTTGTAGTAACTACTACATGTGAAAACTGACACTTCCTGAACAACCCATTTCACTTCAACATTACTTCCCTTTTAAATGCAATGACTCTGAATCCATTAGTGTTACTCTACAGTTTCAGAAACATAATGGGATACTTTGTTGTGAAAATAAAAATAAGAATAACAATACCATAAGCATTGGTGTTTTTAGTAATTCTCAATTTGAATTGCTAAAAACATGAGTTGAACATTCATGGAATATTTTCTACATCTGAACAGCTAAATGTTTTTTTTTAGCTTTTTATTGTTTGACATACTTATTAATATGTCAGGCAGTATTGCAGCTGATGAAACTCCTGAGGAGGAAGTGAAGCACCATGAGCCCAGTTCTAAATGTAATCGGACNTGTCCAGGTGTCAGCGGTGCATCAGAGCAGGATGTGGATGGAGACAGAACAGCTGCTCCTGGGCCTCTGATGCAGTCAGCGACGTAATCATGAAATATTTTATGTTTTTAGATGAAATTTAGAGAAATTTCTTCTCAGATAGTGCATGATAGACATAATTAGATTTCTTAATTACATAATTACATTAACCTCTATTGTATCTTTAACAGTTTCTGTGTTAAACTGAACTAATGTCGACTGGAACAGCTTCATAAAATGATCTGATGATCTTCCTTCCTTCCTTTCTTTCTTTCTTTCTTTCTTTCTTTCTTTCTTTCTTTCTTTCTTTCTTTCTTTCTTTCTTCCTTTCTTTCTTTCTTTAGGACATTTGTGCAAAAATCAAGCCATTTGGGAGCAACGTTTTTGTGAGTCACATTATTAGTCGATCTGACACCTCATACATTTTCAGTATAACTCTTTGGTAATGTGAAACATTTGTATTTTCTGCTCCTTCAGGAACCAGAGATCTCCTCCGTCTCTCCCAGTGTTGTGTCTTTCTATGGCAGAAATCAGGCTGTGCTGTCGGGACGTAACCTCAGAGATGTGACCAGAGTCAGGATTAAAGCTGACCTGGACTGTGACCCAAAGGAGTGAGTCGTTTTATTTTTTACTGCAGTCATGTGGAAACATTATGTCCCGCCAATTAATGTACAATTCTTCTAAAGTATGTGAGCCAAGAGATCTTTGGATTTTACTACTAAACTAAATGTGTATAATATATAGATTTCATATACAGTTGTACGTAGAATATAACTAACAGACCAAACCTTAGAAATTCTCAATTTAAAACTCAATGCTTTTAAAGCAGATTAGTGTTATTTAGCATATTTAGCAATTCACAATTTTAATGGTTTTATATCCCTTTCATGCATGAATTATGATCCTTTGTGTCAGGATTTTTTTCCAATTTTTTTTTGATTTTCTTAAGGCATGAAAAAAGGTAGGACAAAAATGTAAAAAAAAATATTTATTTTTTTTCAGGTGATCATTTGTAATTTTCTCCAAATATAAAGTTGTTATTGAAAAATAAATCAGTAGTATTGTTCTTTAGGGGTCATCTGATGTCACAATATTTTCTTTTTTACCTGCAAGAGTCGTCTACAGTAGAAGGTGGATCAGGGTCGGTTGGCATACTTTTTTGTCTGTCCGCCATATTGGATTTAACAAAAATAATTTATTGCATTTGGAGTTGATGACCAGTAGTTGTTAGTGTATTTTATGATACATTAGTGTCCACTTTAGTGGTCTGTGTGCATTTGTAACATAAAAATCCACAAGAAGCACAAGAAAATGGCTTTTAGACAGCTGTCCACTGTAGTGACCACTATGCTTTCTCTCTTGCTCTCGATGAAGGCGGACACTTTTTTCCTCTGTTCCCTCCCTGCCCATGCCTGCCCTGTTTGCTCTGTTTTTGTCCTGTCTTTTCTATATTTTTGGAACATTTCTTTGCACATCACCCAAATCTACAAATTATGGATCTGGTCAACTGATCTCTCAATGCAGTTGATCAAATTCAGATTCACCCTGGATTTATTCATTATAACAGGACTGGAGCTTGTGGATTCCTAGATTATCGACAAATTAGTGACGGATTTGGCCTAACTAGTGAACACTCGGACTGTTGGACAGAGACGAGGACTCTAAAACTCACAAACGAGTTGGAATTGATCTTGGAGAAGTTGCTAGTTTCGGTTCAGTGGAACGACCAAACTAATTTGGACAATTGGGAACTGAGATGTATCGGAGAGACTTTAGGGAAGATTGAAATTTATAATCTCCCCGACCTAAGTCATTGTGTTTCTGAATTGGCTTTCCCCGTGTCACCTTGGAAGGGCTGCATATTTCTAATCTCCTTGAAGATATGTAAACATAACGCTCTTTCCCACCTCAACCCCCTCCTGTATTCATGGAGCTGTGGAGCTGAGCGCTCCCAAGGACATCATTCCCCGATAAACAACACCTCTATCGGACTTTGCCAGAAGGGTCAGCAAACTGGTTTCATGGCCCTTTGACATCACCGCCTTCACTCAAGTCTCTGTTTTGCCCTTTGTTTTGTCTGAATGTTGCGATTTGCCCTAATGTGTCCTTTCCTCTTTTTTGTTTTTCTTCTTTCTTTCTTTCCTTTGGTTTGTTATTTTGTTTGTATTTCCTTTTAATTCATGTAAAGCACTTTGAATTGCCTTGTTGCTGAAAATGTGCTATGTAATTAAAATTACCTTACCTATGCATGAAAGCGATATATAGAAAACATACATTTTATTCCAGTCTTATTTGCACATTTTATCTGATATTTATTTTACGGAATTTTCACCTCTTTCTTACTCAGCATCCATTAGATTGAACGTTTTCAAACACAGGTGTTTTCCTATTGGTTCTTGAAACGTTCATTCTTTCATTCTAATGTGCAAAACTTCCCAAATATTATGTATAAATGATTAAAAATACATATTTTCAACATATGTCTGATATTGCTGAGAACCATGATTCTACTTTGTCAGTTTTATGGGTTTTTGTGATGCATTTGTTCTCTCTCTGTGTTCTCAGATCTCCTGTGTTAAGCAACAACGGCTCCAGTCTGACCTTCCACATTCCCAGCACAGAAACTAAAGGCCTGGTCAAAGTCTGTGTTCTCCTTCCAGATGGAAGTTGCCACGGCAAATTCACCATCACCTATCAGTCTTCACCAATCTGCACTGATATTACACCAAGCAGCAGCTGGAGAAGGTATTTCAATGTTTTTGCTAAAAATATTGAGCGTATATGGAACCAGTCTGTGACATTAAGCTCCAGTGTATTTACCTTAGTCAATAAAACAGTGATGTCTGAAGCCAATTAAGTTTTATTCAGAGACATATTCAAAAATGTGGTGTGGTGTTGGTTGTTCATGCTTCAAAATCTAGCAATGAAGCTGAATTAAAATAATTCTGCAAATGGGAGTGAAAAAAATCAGCAGCTAATTGTAATACAACCAGTTATTGGGTTTAAATCATAATTAACTCCTTCCATATAGGCAGGTCGGTTTGAAATTTTTTTTAAAATAAACTAATCATCTGAAAACTGCATTTGGTTTTTATTTAGGTGATATCTGATGACATGTTTGAAAACCTGAACAATTTAAATGTGACAAAAGCAGAAACGGAATAAATGGATAAAGTATTAAATACTTTTTCAAACCACTGAATGTGAATTAAAATCTACAGTTAGAAGAATCACATGTACTGTGCTGTTAAAAAACTGATCTGTGTCCTCCAGTGGGGGCAGGAAGGTCACTATTTCTGGGACTCACCTGAATTTGGTGGAGGGGATCACACACAGCCCCACCCTGCAGGAAGTCATGCCTCTGATGAGCAGCAGCAATCAGGTAACTCTGCAGACAGAAACTCTGTTATCAGCATACAGTGAACTACATGGTGCTACGTTTCTATTTCAACAGACTCTCGTCTATAAAACACCTGCAGCCAAAAACCCTCCGGTGTCCAGCAGCAACGTGTTTCTGAAAGTAGCCAATAAAACATTGGAGTGCGCTAAGGAAATAACTTACTATCCTGACCCAGAGTTTACCAGCTTCACAGCAGTGAAGGAGGGGAAAGATGTCCGCATCGCTATTCAGGTTCGGCAGGTTCTGTCCACATTTGTTCACTCAGACATGTTGATGTTATTATTGAAGGGGAAACTGGTTTTG
>NW_006800257.1:143300-156633 GCF_000485575.1 Poecilia formosa
TCGCTCCTCTTAGCAGAACTAAGAGGACCTTAACCAGGGTGTTCATGTTCAAACATGTTCAAACATGAACACCCTGGTTAAGGTCCTCTTAGTTCTGCTAAGAGGAGCGAGTGAAGTTCAGTTATTACGGCTCACATAGAGCCAGGTTGGTTTGTTTGAAAACCTGAAACATTTAAATGTGACAAAAGCAGAAACAGAATAAATTGATAAAGTATTAAATACTTTTTCAAACCACTGAATGTAAATAATAATCTAAGTTAGAAGAATCACATGTACTGTGCTGTCAAATAACTGATCTGTGTCCTCCAGTGGGGGCAGGAAGGTCACTATTTCTGGGACTCACCTGGGTTTGGTGGAGGGGATCACACACAGCCCCACCCTGCAGGAAGTCATGCCTCTGATGAGCAGCAGCTATCAGGTAACCCTGCAGACAGAAACTCTGTTCTCAGCATACAGTGAACTACATGGTGCTACGTTTTTATTTTCAACAGACTCTCGTCTATAAAACACCTGCAGCCAAAAACCCTGCGGTGTTCAGCAGCAACGTGTTTCTGAAAGTAGCCAATAAAACGTTGGAGTGCTCAGAGAAAATAACTTACTATCCTGACCCAGAGTTTACCAGCTTCACAGCAGTGAAGGAAGGGAAAGATGTCCGCATCACTATTCAGGTACGGCAGGTTCTGTCCACATTTGTTCACTCAGACATGTTGATGTTATTATTGAAGGGGAAACTGGTTTTGTTCTTTCAGAAAAAGGCAGACAAGCTGCAGATGACAGAAGCAGAGCTGTTGGTTGTGGGAATTCAGAATGAAGTTCAACATTCCTGCATCATAATACCTGAAGAAATCAAGACAGAAACCTTCATCTGTGAGATCAAAGACCTGCAAAGCTCTGACATTGATATGATCAAGGTGAATCCTACAGTTAAAGTGGTATAAGTTTAATTGAAATGATGTTTTTTATTTGCAACTACAACAGCTTTACCAATCAGTCTCTCACATTACTTGCAGTAGACCTTCTTCTGATATGCATTTATAGTTTTAACTTTTCTTCTGATTCCAGCTCAAAAGTCTTTTTAATTAGTTCTGTCTTTCTTTTCAAGATCAATTATGGAGAAACATGGATGAATCTGCGTGTTTTGTCTTCATTTCATAAAGTCCTCCTGATCCTGCGGCTCTTGCTAATACCCTGCGTTATCGCTGGTAAGTATCTGAATGAGGATGGCTGATGTTTTGATCCACCAGCTTATTGTACCAAATAATGTTTGACTTTTTATCTGCATTTTCCATAAGTAAGCTATTATAGTGAATGCCGTGTTAATGTGGTCATTTGTCAATGAGCAGGACATTTCTATTTGCTCTTTCATACAAATCAGCATCAATGATTCCACTCTGAACCTATTTGTCTTTCAGTGCTGGTGTTTATTTGTCTGCGGGAAAAACGAAATTCACGGTTGAGAAAAACCAAATCTGATCACCTGGAACTGGAAGACACTGCTGAATGAAGAGGTTGAAGAGCTTCGTACTTGACAGCTTTATGTGCAATGACATTTCTGTAGTTATGTATCTCGGTGAATTCAAATGACATGATGACTTTCCATGCAGCACCTTAAAGCATTACTATTTCACAGAAAGTTCACAAGAATAACCAAGAAGTACTCCCATTATTTTAAGGTGCCATAAATATACACAAAACATTTCTTCATTATGGATTTAATGAGTCATTGTTTACTTTAAAGATTAGGCAAAAGCAAAACAACGTTTTAAACAACACTTCTAAACCAGAACTATCAGTCTTGTTTAGGCCACATCCTACTAAACAATTAGCCATTCAGTTTCTAAGCCCTAATAGAAAGTAATCTGACATACTCCTAAACAAACTGTGGTGGTATAAAATTGTACTGTGTGCTGGTGCATGTTTATTTTTATTATGTTTATTATGTTATGCATTTAGCTGCAAAACAAATTGTCCCTTGGGGGCAATAAAGTTTATCTGATCTGATCTGAGCAAAGCTCTGATGCATGTTAATGTAGAACATTCTGGAAGCTCATGTCAATCCTGAGACTTTATACCCAAAACACACACTCAGTGTCATGCTCACGAACACAGTGTGTGTTCTTGTATAGTTCTTGTATAATTAGATTCAAATTCTTTAGTAAAAACAAACAAGTAAATAAAAAATAAAGTGCTATTTCTTCTGCTCTTCATAAAAGCCTATACCTGAAATTAAGGTGCTTTTTTTTATAACTGAACACTGGCTTTAATGTTACGGTTCTTCCTTGTGAGTGGAGCGTCTTCACTTCAAGTCTAAAAACCAACTTTAACAAATGTCACAGACAGAGAAACTGTTTATCATCAGAGGGCGACAATCACACCCTGAACCAAATACATCAACTATATTACCTAAAACAGTAATGTCAGCAAAATTTACTTTCTTACTGTTATTTTTGTTTTCAACTGCATTTTAAGCACACATATTTAGAAATGTTCTTAACTTCAAATTTGCCATGACAACAGCAGCAGACGGGAGAAGATAAAAATTAAAAGTGCTACTTGCAGGGAACAAAGCAGTTTGAGAATCTAAAATACAGAGAAGACAGAAGAACTAAGATATATAGAATCATGATCAATAAGAATGTACATTCATATGAAGCTTTTGTTCATCAGATATGAAGTATGTTTTAAAAATAACCTATAAGCAGAGATTAAACATACTAAGTATAGAACTTTTTTTTGGTGGTCTGATGTGACTTTCTAATATTAAATTCCTGGTTTTATTAAATAAGTGGAAAATAATCATATAAAACAGCAGAGCTGGTAGTAACTAGTTACGTTTACTTGAGTAACGTCTTGGAAAAAATTAACTTGTATGAGTATTTTTACTATGCTGGACCTTTTACTTTTCTTACTTACTTTATTTCACTATTATGAAGCAACGCTACTCTAACTTGAGTCAAAGTAACTTTACTGAATGAAGAACAAGTTTGTTTTAACCAAACGTTCACCACAAACCTAAAGGTTTTGTTAGTTTCATAAGTTTTATATTGAAGGAAATTGATTTTTAAAATTTTTTATTTTACCTCATTTGGTTGTTTTGTAATTATGTTATTTTATATGGTAATATTTACACTTTGATTTTAAATTACCAACATTTCCAAAGAACTAAATCTTGGTCCGTCTGATGATGTAGTTCTTAAATTTTAAATGATTGATGTTTTGATCAGTTACTGAGTAGTGGAGCAGATTTTCATCAAATACGTTTTTACCCAAGAAATCCCAAGAAAACAAAAATAAAAATCATAGCAAAATGATACTGATACTGATACTATTTACTTTTACTTCAGTAAAAATATGTTGAAGTAATAATAATATGATTTTATTTATAATGACCTGTATATCATGAGATCTCAAAGGGCTACAAAGACTTAAACAAACAAAGCACAATTACAATAAATTATGATAAAAAAAGACTAAAAATATTCAGTTCACATTTAGAATGTGAACTGAATATTTTGTGTAAGTAAGAGTAATTTTTCTCAGTCTAACTGTAATGAAAGCTTGAAAACAGTCAGTGTGGAATTAATTAAAAGAAGCTTTTCAACAGAAGGAAGTATGAAATAATCATGTAGAAAATACAACAGACTGACATTTTATAAAACTAAAAGTTTACTCCAGTACCACTTAGCTGGTTTCTGAAGTACATCTTAAGAGAAAACAGAATCAGTGATCTGGTGCTTCACTGTGTGGCTATAGTTTGTTCTGTTTTCAGTGTAAGGAACTGATGTGTCTGATGTGTTAATGTAACAGCAGCATGAGAATGAGCACATATCCAACCACAGGCAACCAGGAAACACTCTTGATCAACTCTGTTTGAATCACCTTTTCCAAGTAGTCTAACATTTTTACAAGATATTCATAACATTCATTCATTTAAGTCAATTGTAAACTCTTCTCAGAGTATGAAATATTATGTTTTAATGTTTTACTTTAGAAAGTTCAACTAAAAGTTTTGTTTTGCTTCAGGTTTGACGGTTTTCATTCCACAGGCAATGAGAATCAGAAGTGGTGTTGATGAACTTTAAATTAAAAGCAAATCTGGTCAAATTTAGAAACGTCGAAGTTTCTGCAGCGACCAACGCTAAAAAGTGATCAATAACTTACTGAAAAGCTTTGGATGACAGCTACTTCCTGTAACTTCAGGAAGCTATAAAGCAGAGTTGTGAAGACTTTATACTGAATCCCAAAATAAGTTTGCTTAATTCTGTTTTAATCGCATTTATTTTTTTAGATCTACATAAATCAGATTTTAACAAGAAACAATCATATAATGTTCAGTTAACAAGTAATTTACAAGTTACAGCCATTAGTAGGTTTCATGAAAATTATGTAAGAGAAATAATTTTTTTTCAATTTGAACTCAGCTGATAATTCTGTTGAACAGTCTCACTATATTTTATATTCTTAATACTCAGGTTTTTATCTGGTTGCAAATATGTAAATAATGACAGTTTTTCTGTTTTTTCACATAGTTCATGCTTGAAAAAGTATTAATGTCATAGGCATTAATTCTTTTTAGTTATTAAAAAGTATTTTCTTATTTTGTTTTATTTGTTAATTGCAGTATGGTTTTGTCATGTAAACATTTAGAACGGCCTTGTTGCTGAAATGTGCTATAAAAATAAACTTGTCCAGTGAGTGATCAGACAAAATGAGCAACAACTGGACAATTCTTGGACTGGGGACAATAAAAGGCCCCAAAATGTCAAATTATGCCTCAAGTCATAAAGCCTCTCAAGTTATGCAGGAGCATGCTATTGGCATGAAAAAAAGTACACAAATACAGAGTTTTTATTTTTTAAGATTAAACAAATCTATAATAATAATCACCATGATGCTTAACTGGCATCATAGTGATGCATCTTATCTCTAACATATGTGGTGAGAGAAGAAATGCTAATTGAGTTCATGAAATCTTCCATGTTAAGATAAATAACTGTGTAAGATGCACGAACATTTAGACTAGACAGAATTCTGTACATTTAAAGACATCAGGAAGATTTAAACATCCCTGTTTGCAACGTTTGAACAAAGTATAGTTCAAACCTTTAATCGTGACACTGGTCAAAGTTCTTTTAGTGATACTTTTGAAGTTGTGTTACAGCGTTAGAGTGCCATGCCAGTGCAAGAACATTCTGAAAAGCACATTAATCACCAGCAAGACACATTTTTTCACCAATTCAAATCATTCACAGTTGTTTCCAGTAAGTGATAGAAGATATAATCAGTGTGAGAAAAAATAAAAGACTATAGCATATCCGTAAATCCGGTCATATTTTGTCATATTAAAACACAAATCTTATTACATTTTAATTAGATTTTATTTGATAGACTTCCACAAATCAGTGCATAGCTGTCAAGGAAAAAGAAACAGATGCATGTTTATTTTACAAAAGGAAACTTTTTACAGTCAAAACTCTGAAGTGTTGGATTCATTTGTAACTCCCCCCAAATGAGGCCAGTCAGCAAGGAGGAAGCCACAATACTAACACATGGAAAAACCAGATGAACAGAGGGACAAACACCTTCAGAGACATGATCTGTGGTCTGATGAAACTAAACTGGAAATGTTTGACCATAATAACCATTGTTACGTTTGGAGGAAAATATGGGATCCTTCTAAAGTCCTGACTGTGAAGTATGGAGGTGGCAGTATCATGTTGTGGGGCTTTTTCTTTTTCTTTTTCTTTTGTTACAGGAGAAACTGGTGCCATAAAGCAGATGACATCACGAGGACAGGACATAATGTGGAAATATTAAAGTTAAAGTTTGTCTAAATGGACAATGACTCTAAGTGAATGTTACTGGGAATCTGGACCAGCAGTAAGAGGCACACAGGCTGAAGGGACATGTAGCCAGTCCACTGTGGCTACACATAATCTGCCATTTTAATTAGCCAACTGGCTTGAATGGGAATCAGAATCACGATCTGTGGAAATGTGAAAGACATGATGCAAAATACTGAGAACATACATCTAGATTATATATGAGAAATAAGCATTTTTTCCCATGATTATGTAACTAACCTAAAAACGCTAAAAAGGATTAAAAGTGTGAATCAATATTTGGATTCTGAACTTTCACTTTGGTCTTTGTAGCTGCACAAACGGCATGTCTTAAATGACAAAAGAAAGTCTAAATTAGGTTATATAACATTTTCTTCCCCGTCAACCAGTGACACTGGATGGCTTGCTTTTTTGTTTGCATTGTATTCTATGCTAACTTCCCTATTTTTGACTGAGACTCTGCGAGGTTTCATTTTTGTTGTTCACGTCTGTCTTAAGCGTTCATTACATCTTCGATCCAAGACATCTGGCATTTCACTAGTTTTCATCTGGCAGGTTTTACAGTTCCAGGAAGCTGAGTGATCCTGAGGCGCAGCAGAGACGATCAGAGCTTGGTCTTCTTGACGACGCGTCTCTTCTGGCACTGACAGATGATCATCAGCACTGAAAGACAAACAGTTATCCTCTGTTTAGTTCTCCTTTTCACTAGTTCAGTGACTAGTGTAAGTAGTTCCTGTAACATGAAATTGTGGGATATAGACTAGAGGGAAAAAAAACTCAAATTGACCATGTTAAACAGTAAGTGGACCATATTATCAGCCATGTTCATGACGCAAACTTACCAACAGCAACAGAGGGGAGGAACATCAGGCGCAGGATGAAAAGGACCTGATGGAATAAAGATGGATTCCACACCTGCACTATTGTTTCTCCATACATAATCTGGAGATATTAAGAAATGTTATTTAAAACTGAAATTTTAGATGCCCAGAGTAATCAATGAAAAAATAAAAGCATATTTAAAAAGTATAAGTTAGAATCATAATGGCATTAAATAATAATAATATAATAATAATTGTAATTATAAATAATAATTTATTGTTCCAGCAGTCTGTCTTATAATTACAAGGCAGTTCAAATTGTAGTAAGTTGTTTGAGAAAGTGATATACCTTTAACTGATTAAATATGACATCGGTTGTGTTTTCAACCTCACAGACGAGCATCTGTGATCCATATTTAAAGCCACTCTGATTCACAAATTCATAACTATTGGTAGTTTCATATTCATCATCTTTATTCTGCAGGATGCAGGGATACTGCTTCTCATCCTTAATGGCCCATACTGACAACTCGGCTGTTGTCATCATCAGTCTGTCTGTATTTTTCTAAATAATACAACAAAACAAAACAAAAAAAACAAATCACTGCTTTTTTAATTTATTTTTTTTACCTCTTATAATCTATTTGTCATGAAGAATGCTAAATAAAAGAAGAAGAAAAAAAAAAAAACTCACCAGTATGGTGATTTTGATGTTATCTCCTGTCCTCTTGGCTCTGAAGCTGATAAATTGCGGGTCTGGATAGTGAAAGATTTCTGCTGAACAGCTCAATGTCTCATTGGCTACTTTTATATACACCCCATGTCTGTTCTGCTTAGAGGCCTTAAAAGGAGGTGTTTTATAGATGAGAGTCTGTAGAGAATGTATAAATATTTATTGTTGAATACAATAAAAAAAACCCGTCTGAACGTGACGATCTGATCAAATACATTGACGTGATTAAACCAGATAAAACACTAAAAATGATCAGAAGGAGTAAATTAGGTCACACTGTGATTTCACACAAATCATAGGATTTGAACAATAGCTGGTTAGACAAACAAGAAAAACTACCTTTAAGCCTGATAACTTAGCAGTTTAAGTCACACTTATGACCGAAACTATGTGAAAAAGCCTGACAGAGCACTGTGCGTGCGTGTGTGTGTGTGTGTGTGTGTGTGTGTGTGTTCACAGACCCACCATAGAGTTGATGTGTTCAGGAGGTGCTTGTAACTGCGGGGGTAAATTTACAGGGCACTCTGGGCCTCTGTAACTCATCAGCTCTCGGTCATGCTGGTTGTGTGCGACCATTTCCACCGTATCCAAGTAGGATCCTGTGATCGTGATCTTCCTCTTCCCACTGGATGATTCAGGGCAGCAGCCAAAAGAGCAGAAAATATATTAAAATGTCCAGGTATATTATTCCCATGATTGGAAACATTCCACAGTGCTAAAAATAACAGGTCTTTCATTGCAAGCATTTTGTGATAAACCAATTCTGGACTCTACAGAAACAATTAGAATCATTGTTCATTGTGTCGTTTGCATGAACTGAGACTAATGATAGTTTTGAGTGAAGTTATGATTATAGTTATAAAACTGAGGAATGCAATGGCGGAAAAGACTGTGTATCATTAAACACACCGCTACCTTCTCCAGGTAACAGATGGTGAAACTCCAGTACAAGATGGTGCTGACTGGTAGGTTATATCAGCTTCGCCATGGCAACTCCCATCAGAGAGGAGGGCACACACTTGAACCACAGCTTCATTGGTTCTTCTGGGAATGTGGAACGTCAGACTCTCTCCAGTGTTGTTCCAAACTGGAGATCTAATCATAGTTGAATAGTTACTCTTTTCAGAAGATAAAGAGAAAACATGATATAAAGAACTGTGCGACAATAAACCAGTAACTGAGACCAACCACCTGTCACATGTGAAATAGCTTTTCTGAAGATTAGACCTAAACCCCGGAGTGACTTACTCCTTTGAAGAGCAGTCCATTTCTGCCTGGACAATGACTCCAATCACTTCTCTGAGGTTACGACCTTTCAGCAAAGCATGATTTCTGCCATAGTAAGACACACGACTGGGAGTCACTGAGATAATCTCTGGCTTCTGTCAAAAAAACACACACAAACTGCCTCAGCACACGACTTTAACTTGATGTCATTCTGAATGTGCATTAGGGTGAACTGTGTGGAAGAGAATCAACATTTAGACTCACCGTAGTGATTGGCTGAGAGGTGAACTGTTGGCAAACTTGGTCCTACAAAACAGAGAACAGGAACAGAAATGTCTGCTTTTGTTTCCTAACCTGCTTCGTTTTGCCTCTCGATATCCTAACCATATAATTGTGTTATGATGTTGGTTTGAAATTTAAACCCTTAACAGGTAAACTTGTAGACTTTTCTGTAAAAACCATCTGAAAAGGTCTGATTACATTCCGCTCTCCTTCACTGGCCCAGGTACAGCGGTTCTCCCTCCAGCCACATCCAGCTCTGATGCACTGCTGACACCTGGACAGAAAACAACACGGTGCTGAACAAATGTACAAAACACAAGGTACAAAAACACACAATAGATGTGAATGAGTTTCATACTGATGTTAATTTCTTTTTCAAATTGGTGGTCCAGGTAATTTAGGACCTAAATAAGCAACTAAATTCATCACTTAAAGACTTTAGTAGTTAAGGTTTAAGTGTAAATGAACTTACGACAGAATACTATGAGAACAGTCGATGAGCTTTAGACGCTCTGTCAGTTCTGCCTGTTGAAATCTGATTGATACAGTGAGATCAAGTCCTGCAAATGGAAAATCACCTTAGTTTGGCAAAAATACTGTACAGTTTTAGAAATCATTGGACACTGTACAGTACACATGTACTGAACACACACCACACACATACACACACACACACACACACACACACACACATATATATATATATATATATATATATATATATATATATATTTATAGTTTAAATTTGTAGTATTTGATATGAATAAACCACATTGTCTTGTCGTGATGTGGGGCTCAATGACAAATTATTTCCTTTACTGGATAATTTACCAAATAATTACTAACCATTAGAAAGATGGTCAGAGAGAATGCAGGTGCATTGTGGGTACTGAGGTTGTGGCATACAAAGCTGGGCCAAGTTTTCCTTGATCTCACAGGTAAATTTAGACTGAACCGTCTCTGTCACAGTCAGGTGTACATTGATGACTATTTTGACCTGAGAAAGGACCAGATAGAAAAAATAAATAACTTTTAGTTCCAACTGAATAAAGTCATCAGTCTGTTATTGATCCACCTGTCCTGTGGAGTCCTTCACAACTCTGTAGGAAATCACTTTCTGTTGGTATTCATCAGGCATGGACAACCAGTCGTCTTTGCAGTCATCTTTAAATGTACATCTGAATAAATTAACAAATGTCATCATGAAGCTCAGAATTTTCTGAAGACTTTAGCTACATCTGAAGTTTCTCTGACCTGTTCGTAGAGACACACCAGACACAGTGTGGATCCACACAACAGTCCCCCACAGTTGTGTATTCACCACAGTTTGACACTGGAACACGCTTAATCTGGAACAAAAGTCAAAGATTTAGAAACACTCTAATATGCAGTCTTGTACATGCAACATGAAAAAATGAACTACAGTTACCTTGTTTTTAAATGTCAGATACATGTGTTTCTGATCCACTGGATCCAGAAGGATTTTTGGAAACAGTTTCTGATTACCACTGGCCCTGTGGAGCTCCTTTGGACATCCTGGACGATTGTTCTTGTCCACAGGAAGCTGACAACAGAATAGATAGTTACTGTGTATAATTTATACTCTGCATTTGTTCTTTTCAATCGTTCAGGTATATTTCAAGCTCATGTCCTCCCACAGAGCTCTTGTTAAGTAGGACTACACTCTGCTGGACAGAAGGTCTCAGAGGTTGTCCTGGAATTGGCTTGAACCAGTAACTCCTTGGCTTTGCACGTCTCCTCTATTTCTTTTCTTTTTTCCCTTTTCTTTAGATAATTTGCTTTTCTTGAAGTTTTTTTGTTTGATGTCTCTTGGCATCTCTATTTCTGTCACTACTGCTTTCTTGTCTTATTTTCTGATTAGCAATTGAGTCTCAAGCACAACCTGGGAGTCCTAGTACACACTGCAAACAGGTAGGACAGACAGACAATGTGTAACTCACTCTCTGGGCCGTGCCCAAGGGTAAGAGCTGTGCAATGATAGCAATTTCATACCAATACCCTCGATAGGTACAAAGGAATAATGACAAATGGCTTCCAGCACCAGAGTGACAATCCACAAAGGCACCAGCAGTCGATAGATCACCAGCTCATTCCATGCTCCTCTCATGAAATGGCACACCAAGTGGCGCTGCTCCACAGGTTTATCCCACAAAACTTATGATTTTGTGCTAAAGCTCCAGAATCAGCATAAACAGAAATAAGAAACAGCTTTGGGAATCAGCGGCAACAACAACGCTATTTTTACAGTATATGACTACTGGGTGATTATATAGTCCCTATCATAACAAGAAATTGATGAAGCAGTTTGGTTTTCAAATTTTCTGATGACACAATGTCGGTTTTGTCTGACCGAAAAAACAAAAAAAAAAGAATTAAAGCCTCAAAGGTCATCCTGGGGATCCTGTAGTTCTAAGAATAAATCAGGCTTTACAGTTGAATATTCTCCACTCCACAACAGGCTGATCCACTTATCTGATCCACTTATCTGGACTCATAGAAACGGTTTCAGAAGCAGTGAAACCACTTTGTTCATTCTGACTGAAAGCAGGCTGGTTCTTCACTGCACTGATATTGTTCATATGTACAGACCAACTAGTTACTGAGCAAAAATAGAGTTTGACATGAGGTTTAATTTACATTTAAAAAAATCTCTCTCTCACCCGTAGCTGAGGAAGTAACTATCGTACTGACCTTAATGAGCTGCCCATCAGTTGTTCCGATGAAGAAAACCGTCCAGCTGTCCTGCTTCACTGCCGACACGGAGCTCATGTGTTTCTTCTTGAATAGAACAGCCTGCGGTTCCAGGGGCCTTGGTTCTGACTGAGAAACAAAAACATGAAACATGAAAGGTTTCCTGAAACAAATATATAAATAATACCCATAAACTAACTGATCCTGCTACAGGCACATTTTAGGTCAGCCATGTTTCTCCATCTCTACAGTGTATCGTATCAAAGAAAATTACAAAAATAAAACTTTGAAGCAAAATGTCAACACTTTGTGAAGAATAACAGAAAGGGTTAAAGTTTTATTTTAAGTTACATGTACGTTATGTGCAATTGATATTTAGTTGAAAAAAGAAAACAGTTTGTTAATGTACACATGAACCACCAGTAGGCGGGCAGGTGATGACAGATTCTGACTGCGTCTCTAAGGCTGAGCCCACATCACTGAGGAAGCTCATTTCAGCCACTCGATCTGACCATGCCATCAGCAAAAAGACTCAAAGGTTCACAAACCAAACATCCTTCTTTTTGTGACTGAGCCTTAAAAGTCCTGTTCATAAACAGGGTTGGTGTTGACGGACAGCGCTGGGGGGTTTCTGGTCAAATGTCCCATGGACCTGAAGTCTGATTAGCTGGTAGCATAATGCCACCCAACTTGCATGGAACCTTATTCTGACATTCGATGTAGTGAGCCCACATAGATGTGTTTCATTCTGTGTTCCTATGTATTATTATTTTTTAATATTTGCACTTGATAATCCAAAACTATTTAAGTAAGACAAAACAAGGAAGAACAGGGGAAATCTGCATAGGTGTGAATTTATACACACAGAAGAAAAAAAACACTCACCGGGTTGTTTGGCTTGTTCACCGAGGTATAAAAATCAGGATCTGTGTATGAATCCCTGGAGCGATAAGGACTGATGTCAAACAGCAGCAGCTCAGTGTTTTCTCCTCCTTCATCCACACTGAACACTCCACTCCACAGGACCTGCTGACCACCTGGGACGACCGAGGAGGCCAGCAGTCTGCTGCCTTCACCTCCAGAGGAACTGAGAGTCGCTCCACGAAGAGACTTCAGAGTGTCACTTTTACTGGTTTCAGCCTGAAGCCAGATGAGACGGACTTTGTTGGTTTTACCTCCTGATGCCACGTTGGAGAACAGATACACTGTTGAGTTGATCTGGAATCCGTCCACAAAATCTACATCAGCTTCAGTTTGGATCACAGGTGGACTGCTGCCTGACTGATCAAGTCTAGAAAATAATCCTCCATTCTGTTTCTGATCTGTGTTGTGAAGGTTGATAGTCTTTAAATCAGTGCTACACTTGTCCTCCTCTGTCTTGTCTCTGTGGTTCTTTATCGCTGTCAGAATGTAAGTCTCAGTCTGACCTGAATTCTTCTTCACATCCACCAGAAAGCTGACAGACCCACTGCTGCTCCTCTGAGGTCCCACCAGGAAGTTTTCACTGGACAGAACCTTAGAGATGTTCTTCAGATCCATTAGTTCACACAAACCACAGAGTTTGTCCATCACACCACAGCTGATCAATTTGTTCTTCTTAACAAATGGTAGTAAGACATAAACATTGAAGGTTGATGTAAATTTATCATTCTCAGCGACCCGCTGAAAACTCTCTTTTCCTGGCTGGTCTCCGTTCTTTAAAGTCCCTCTGAGAG
>NW_006800257.1:184628-187152 GCF_000485575.1 Poecilia formosa
AAAAAAAAAATAAGAAGTTTAGTATTTTCTGTCAAATGGATGGAGAAAAAATGTTGGGTCCTTTAATTTCATTATGAATTATTTTAATGTCGGCAAAGAGTCGCATAGCTGGAGCACATCCAGAATGCTGCTGCCACAGTCCTGACCAACAATGGGGAATCTGGATCATATGACATTCGAGTTGTTAAATTTCTGCAGTGCCCCACTGTTTGGAAAAATGATATATTTTAAAGTGCATTATAGGATTACACTAGTCAGGAGTGAAAACATTGACAGAAATGTTTGCCTTTCGTGGTTAAAAATCTTTTGGTTTTCTTTGAGTAATTTTTATCTTTTTATTTGCTTAAAAGTAAAAATGATATTTTTCCCCATATGTTTCTTACAATTATGCATTTACAGTATTGTATCCCATATTTGTATTACGGTTAATCTTAAATGTTGTTTTTTTACTGTTTCTATAGAGCTATATGTTCATCTTGTAAGGTTTTGTGTCTGAATGGTGGTATACAAATAAAGTTGCCTTGCAAATAGACTGTAGGTGTGGAACTGAAAAATTTCCATTAATCGCTCAGGCTATGTTGTCAATTTCTTTTACACTGAGATTAAGAGTGATGTAATGATTTAAGTCTACAAAGACTGTCTTTATTTCCCATTATTCTTCTGATTCACCTCTTCCTGATGATACTCAATTAAGGTAAGTTTTTTTTTTTTTTTTTTTTTTTTTAACAGAGCTGGTAATTAAACTCTAATGCTTTTCATAAGTAAGTAGGTCAGCCTTTACCATTGGAAATTGTTCACGTGTAAATACTGCCCTTGTTTGAAATTAATCAATTCAATAAAAACAATGAAACATGGTGGCAACACAGTGTAGTGTAAAAAACACTGAAATATACATCAAAAGTAATATTTGTACTCTTATCAAAATTTTGCCACCATTCAGTGACGTTTTGAACAATCAATCAAATTCAATCAAATTTTATTTGTATAGCACATTTCAGCAGCAAGGCATTTCAAAGTGCTTTACATAATAAAAAACAGCATGTGACATTGAATAAACAGAGAGATTTTGGGGAAAAAAATTAAAATTAAAAAAGATAAAGGCATTAAAACCAGCACCCCCTTTCAACCGGGGGGACGACACCCGCACCCCTGTCCTTATCTCGGACTCAAAACCGATCTGGGACTTTAGTCAAAACGCTGTTTGACAAGGACTCCAACCTCTAGGTTTTTATGAATCGCCGTAAACTGGGACTCTAAACCCCATAGGACTTTAAACGTTGTTTAACTGGGACTCTAACCCTAATTTAGCCATAAGCAACTCTAAACAGGCGGGTTTTAAGTGTTTCAGATGTTTTATAGTTTTCTGGAAGTTTGTTCCAAATTTGTGGTGCATAGAAGCGGAAAGCTGCTTCTCCTCTTTTGGTTCTGGTTCTGGGGATGCAGAGCAGAACCAGAAGATCTGAGGGGTCTAGACGGTTGGTACAGCAACAACAGATCTTTAATGTATTGTGGTGCTAAACCGTTCAGTGATTTATAATCTAACAGTATTTTAAAGTCTATCCTCTGAGCTACAGGGAGCCAGTGTAGGGACTTTAAAACTGGTGTTATGTGCTCTATCTTCCTGGTTTTAGTGAGAACTCCAGCAGCAGTGTTCAGGTGATAGAAGGCTGATTTTGTAACTGTCTTAAGTGGTTCTGAAGGTTCAGGTCAGAGTCCATCACTACTCCCAGGTTTCTGGCTGATCACTGGTTTTAGTTGCAATAACTGAAGCTGTGCATTGATTCTAGTTCGCTCCTCTTTAGGTCCAAAGATAATAACTTCAGTTTTGTTTCTGTTCAGCTGGAGAAAGTTTTGGCACAAGATGCTACTATTTTGCAATAATAAATAAGATTAGATACATAGAAATTAATAGATTGATTTTGACCTTGACATTGAAGGAAACTAAAATGTATTAATCTTTTTAAGTAAACCATAGAAACAAAACAGTTTTGCAATCACACAGTGTTTACACAGGACAGAATGAAATAATATCCGACTGGTTAGATGTTTTGGGTACCTGGGTGATTTAGAGAAACTATTCACCCAGCCCATCACTGATCGTTTGATGGAGTCTTACATAAAGATTATTAATTTCATAGGTAACACTTTATTTGACAGGGTGTGCATAAGACTGACATGACACTGTCATAAACATGACAACACCTGTCATGAACATGAAGGAGTCTTTATGAATGTATGACTGTTGTCATGAAGTGTCATTCGGTAAATGACACTTTTAATGCAAAGTTGCAGACTTTCCCCAGAACCCGATTGGTGATCATTATTTTGTGTTTACAATAAACTTATTTAACTGATTTCTGTTCTCCGCCTGCTGTTCTGCATGTCGGTTAAGAAATTAGACTCCATTATGACTTACGGGTAAAATCATTTTTGTTGTTGTTGTTGTTGTTGTTTGGTTTTACGGTAAAACGCCCGGCAGCCGAGGTTGCCGGAAAAACAATTACGGGTAAAAAAAAAATAAAAG
>NW_006800257.1:188050-188874 GCF_000485575.1 Poecilia formosa
GCGTTCAACGTTGATTCTTGATTCAATGTTTCTGGCTGACATTGATTCAATGTTGTTTCAATGTCAGCGTTCAACGTTGATTCTTGATTCAATGTTTCTGGCTGACATTGATTCAATGTTGTTTCAATCATTCTGTGCTATCTGGGTAGTGACGCAACTTATCTCTAATATCTGTGGTGAGACAGGAAATGGAAATTAAGTTCCTGAATTGGTGGTGTGACCATCATCTTAGATGTCAAGATAAATAACCGTATAAGATGCACATGTTACCCTGCAACCTTGGATGGGCTGAGGGTCATATAGAAATACTCTTCCCTCAACATGTGATGCTGTGGTATAAGAAGAACAATACACATGTTGAGCTTCCTTTCAACAGGAAGTTGTTGTTACACACACCGGAAGTGTGTGTAACAAACACACTTCCGGTGTGTTTGTTACATGTTCATATACATGCTGTATGAACATGCTTCATATACAGCACGTTGCTGTATATGAAGCAACATGCTTCATATACAGTACTTCCAGGTACTGGAGGCATTACTGTGTTCCAGGTAATGCCTCGCATTATCTGAACACATGGTTCAATATTTGAACACATGGTGTGAGTTAATTTCCTTCCTTTCTCAGCACGTCTTTCAGCAAAGACGTAGCGCTTTTAGCCACATCTCTGTCGACACAGAGACCACAGTGTCTACAGTCCATCAGTGTCTCTCAGTCAGAGCTGCCTCCTTTGGTACACGATGATCTTTCTGCTCGGTCTGCTTTGCTCCATCTGGGGAGAACCTGTAAGAGGTTTCAACTTTACAGAGGATCTCCGTCAGCTC
>NW_006800257.1:188885-228354 GCF_000485575.1 Poecilia formosa
GGTTTCAACTTTACAGAGGATCTCCGTCAGCTCACTGTGGGTAACAGCTCTGTTTACATCGCTACAGAGGAGAATCTTTACCAGCTGAGCCATGACCTGACTCTGATCTACAGCCTGACCCAGAGAGGGATCTTAAAGAGCGGGGACCAACCGGATAAAGAGGAGTTTTACAGAGACCCCATGAAGAAGGCCTGGAACACAACTTTCAGAGTTAATGTTTTATTACCATTTGTTAAGAATGACACATTGATCAGCTGTGGTGTGACTGGAAACAAACTCTGTGGTTTCTGTGAAGTTCTGGACCTGGAGAACATCAATAAGCTGGTTTACAGTGAACACATCCAGGTGGGACCTCAGAGGAGCAGCAGTGGGTCTGTCAGCTTTCTGGTGGATGTGAAGAAGAATTCAGGTCAGACTGAGACTTACATTCTGACAGCGATAAAGAACCATAGAGACAAGACAGAGGAGGACAGGTGTGGGACTGATTTAAAGACTATCAACCTTCACAACACCAATCAAAACCAGTCTGGGGAAATATTTTCCTGGTCTGATCAGTCAGGTGATAAACCTGGGATCCAAACTGAAGCTGATGTAGATTTTGTGGACGGATTCCAGATCAACTCAACAGTGTATCTGTTCTCCAATGTGGCATCAGGAGGTGAAACCAACAAAGTCCGTCTCATCTGGCTTCAGGCTGAAACCAGTAAAAGTGACACTCTGAAGTCTCTTCGTGGAGCGACTCTCAGTTCCTCTGGAGGTGAAGGCAGCAGACTGCTGGCCTCCTCGGTCGTCCCAGGTGGTCAGCAGGTCCTGTGGAGTGGAGTGTTCAGTGTGGATGAAGGAGGAGAAAACACTGAGCTGCTGCTGTTTGACATCAGTCCTGATCTCAGCAGGGAGATGAATAAAGATCCAGACTTTTATACATCGGTGAACAAGCCAAACAACCCAGTAAGTCGCTGTATTAAACATAACCTTGTAATGTTGCTGTTTTACATGTAAAGTTTCACTGAGTCCTGGATGACTGAGAATCTTCAGTATTTTATATGTCTGAACTGAAACAGACAGAAAATTCAATTATGAATGATTGGGTAATTTATATTTAAAAATATAGAGATTGGTATTCATTTATAGATCAGTCCAGTCCACTTTTTCAATAACTATAATTAAACTGAGTTGTATTTTCTTTCCACAATTGCAACAATTGTGTGAAAAAATTGTGATAAACTTGAATATGTGTATTAATATGGGTATATTAATACATATACATATGTCATATAAACATATGTTTATATGACATATGTAAAAAGACAAAAACACTCAAAAAAAATATATATATATATAGGCTATATATATATATTTTTTTTTGAGTGTTTTTGTCTTTTTACATATGTCATATAAACATTTAAAACTAAGCTGATTTAAAATGGACCCAAACCTTCTGTATTGCAATTTATAAAACTATATAAATTGTATAAATCTTCTCTTAGTTAATAAATTAGAGACAAAATGTTGAAACGATTCTCTCTGTTCCTCAGTCAGTTCGGCTCCTGAACCCAAAGGTTGTGCTTTTGAAGCAGAACCTCATGAGTTCTGTTCTGGCTGTCAGACTGAACAACTGGATGGTTTTCTTCATTGGAACAGCAGATGGACAGCTCATCAAGGTGGGTGGGAAACTAACAACTGGAGGAAAGAAACAAACTCTGAATTTGTCACAGTGAAGTCTAAAACTGATGAACAATTGTGACTTTAGTTAATAGTACAAGAATGAACATATGCAACACAAGTTTTCCGTTTTGCATAGTTTCATACTGTTAGACATTTAACAGACGTGTTAGGTGTAATGAATAGGATCTATGTAATAGACTTCAACATGTACTGTGTACAGATTAATCTATTATAAAAAACATTGTAGTCTCCAACAGGTTTTCTTCCAGGAGCGCCCTGGAATGAGATCCATTTATATTCCCATCAACTCACATTATATCATGATGCTGCCACCACTTTGTCTGTCAAGGGAAAGATATGAGATTTCTGTCACACAACATTTTGTTCAAAGGCCAAAAATGTACATTTGATCTCATATGACCAGAGAGCCTTTTTCTACAGGTTTGCTGTAGTCTCTGAAAATCAAGTTTCAAAAATAGTTTCATCTGGCCACTTTCCTAAAAAGGTCAGATTTGTAGTGGTCATGACAAATGATTGTCCTGCAGCAGATTCTCTCACTTGTTCTGTGAATCTCTGCATGTCACTTTTCACAATATTTCATTCACAATAGGCCATTTATACAAAACTGAGATCAACTGTGAGGAAATCAGTGTTCATGACTGACTCCTAGTTTACCCTGACATCATTGATTCATGTTTTTTATGTCAATGATTAAGTAATTGAGTTATTAGCGTAATGTTTTCATCCATCCATCCATCCCTGTTTCTTTAATATATCTTGTATCTCTAACCTACACTGTTGTTGTTGTCATCAGCTTTCTGTGGACAGGAAGTACCAGCCCTCCTGTCCACAGATCCTCCTCAGAACCAGTGGAGACAACAAAGTGTTTCCAAAACTCCAACTGGATCCAGTGGATCAGAAACATCTCTATGTGCCGTTTAAAAACCAGGTAGATTGGAGCTTCTTCATGTGGCGTTCACTTACCCTGCCTGTTGATGTGTTTCTGAAACATGGTGTTCTGCTCCAGGTTCAACGTGTTCCAGTGTCAAACTGCAGAACTTACCAAAATGTGAAGGATTGTCTTTCTGCTCAGGATCCATTCTGTGTCTGGTGTGTCTCTGAGAAAAGGTCAGAGAAACTTCATCTCAGCTCCATCCTTCATCTCAACTCTATGATGACACATTTACATTTTTCAGCTGCTCATTCAAAGACGACTGCAGAGGTTCAGAGAGGCTGTCCATCCCTGATGAATCCAAGCAGGAAATAGTTTCTCACAGATTTCTGAAGGACTCCACAGGAGAGGTGAGTTATTAATATATTTATGACTTTTTTTCATCTGGAACTATCAGTTATTATCACCTTATTTTTGTTCTTTTCTCAGATGAAAATAATCATCCAATCACACCTGACTATAGAGAAGAAGGTTCAGTCTAACTTCACCTGTGATTTCTCTACAACCTCCACCCAGCTTTGTAAAAAACAAGAACCAAAACCACAATACCCACAATGCACCTGCATTCTCAATGACCCTTTCCCTCCTGATGGTCAGTGATGGTCAGGAAGTCTTTAAACATTTTGTTCCAGCTGTTAAAGTTCCATACTTTATCTTTGATTTTCAGATCTTGACGTTACCGTGACGATCAGACTTGGAGACACATCTCTGTCAGAACAAATAAAGATGATCAAGTGTTCCAGTATCCAGGGGCAACCAAGTTTTCACCTGTAAGTTCATTTATGTTTTAGGATACAGATTTAATAACAGCTGATATCATCATAAAGTCTAACAGTATAATTTAATTTCAGTGTTTTCATAACAACATGGAGGTCTACTCTGCATAAAATCTGAATAATACAAATATTGTAGCTGATATTTAAATCTGACTGATTACATGCTGGTAAAATCATCTGTTTCCTTTTGTAGCTGAAAGGAAAAAATTAGTGTTGAATCCTGAGTAGCTTCATTCTGCTCAATGTTTCATTAACATGAATGATGCATTATTAGTGCAGCTTGTTGTTTCTAAATGAATCTGTATCAAGTGTTGTAATGTTTGAGTAAAGCTGAGATCAAACTGGCCTGTTTTCTGTCCAGGTGTCAGCGGTGCATCAGAGCAGGATGTGGATGGAGACAGAACAGCTGCTCCTGGGCCTCTGATGCAGTCAGCGACGTAATCATGAAANTATGATGACACATTTACATTTTTCAGCTGCTCATTTAAAGACGACTGCAGAGGTTCAGAGAGGCTGTCCATCCCTGATGAATCCAAGCAGGAAATAGTTTCTCACAGATTTCTGAAGGACTCCACAGGAGAGGTGAGTTATTAATATATTTATGACTGTTTTCATCTGGAACTATCAGTTATTATCACCTTATTTTTGTTCTTTTCTCAGATGAAAATAATTATCCAATCACACCTGACTATGGAGAAGAAGACTCAATCTAACTTCACCTGTGATTTTGCTACAAACTCCACCCAGCTTTGTACAGAACATGGACCAAAACCACAGCACCCACAATGCACCTGCATTCTCAGTCACACCCTCCTTGGCAACGGTTGGTGATATTTTGTAAATGATCCAAGAACGAAATTATTTTGGATTAAATATTGAAGTAACAGTAGGCCTGAAGATTACTGCTGCCACTTTGTTCAGTAAATGCAACAACTACATCAAACACATAATGAATATATATTCTCATAGCTTTTAAATATCCTAACAGTTAAAGATGCTTTACATCTGAGTAATAAAACAGAGCAGTATTTTATTAAAATGACAAATGTTTAATTTACAGAACTTGATGTCACAATAAAGATCAAACTTGGAAGCACAGATCTGATAGAACAGCTAAAGATGATCAACTGTTCCAGTATCCATGGGCAGCCTAGTTTTCACCTGTAAGTTCACAAAGTTTCAAAAATGCAATTTAATACATTCACTGATGACTAAGCAATTAAATTGTGTAACATTTAATTGCTACACCAGATTCCCCAACCACATTAACTAATGCCTCTCTATGTGGAGAAGCAGTGGCTCTGCTCAGAGTCTCTCCTGGATGGCCGAGGTTCTAGTCCTAACTAAGGGAGAGCCCAAACACCCTGTGACGGAAACTCATTTTGACAACTTCTATTCAAAATATCTTTAAGTCACTACCCGAAGCTCTTGACCATATATAAGGGTGGGAATGTAGACTGGTAAATCAACATGACAGAACGGTACACCACTCATCTCTGAAGACCCAGCACCAATTTTCTTATCGATCTCCCGCTCCATTTTCCCCTGATTTGTGAACAAGACACCCAAGATTCTTAAGGTGAATTAAGTCAGCTTTAATCAAACTCTAATTCATTTGTCCATAAAGTCTGGTTCATTTGGGGAGGTGTGACTTCATAATAAAACTCTGATGCAAACCAAAGAAGCGAATTCTGGACGACCTTTAACCTAGGCCTCGCGATGTTTGCAGTGAACGGCTCTAAAATCAGGAAGTGGGGCATTCCAGTTAAATACAACCAAAACAAATGCATGCCTGGTGCTACTGGAAGATATGGCTCATGTTCTTTTGCTAAAGACAAATCAGAAATCCTATAGCTGGTGAAATCTGAAGCCACTTCATTTTTGTTTACATTTCATTAAGAAGGTAGTTGTGCTCGGTGTCTTCTTCAGAGATTTTCATATTCTTTCCTTCAATAGTTCTTGGTGCAGCGCCCCCACAGGAGAGGGAACAGGTTTTTGAAAAGGTTACATTTGTTTTAGGGACACAGTTGAATGTCTTCTTCAAGTTCATAAAACACACATACACTGTAATGGCAAACTCCCATTGTAAGAATGTAGAGCTGGTCCAGTGTTAAAATGGCCACAACATGACTAGTCAGACAAGCTTAAGGTAGAACTATATATTTTGTTATAAAATAAGAGGAAATTAGAACTATCTGTTTACAAAAGGGACTGGTCCTGTATAACTGAAACTGTGTTTTCTGTCCAGGTGTCAGCGGTGCATCAGAGCAGGATGTGGATGGAGACAGAACAGCTGCTCCTGGGCCTCTGATGCAGTCAGCGATGTAATCATGAATCATTTCATCAAATGTAGCTTGTGAAGCACATCTGCATATTTTTGTGTCATGTAACCAGCATACTACCACTAAACCAAGACAATCTGAAACCGACCTACCAAAGAGCAGCGTGGAACGAAAAATAATTAAGATACAGCATTAAATGTAAGATGTGAATATTAGACACAACGTTCATTTCAATATATGGAATCATCAGTAGGTAGGAATTCGTCCTGTAAGTTCAAACCACGCTCAGTCACTGTGTCCTTGGCCAAGTCTTCACTCATCTTGTCTGCTGGTGGTTTGAGGCCCTGGTGGCACCGACTGTATGGCAGCCTTGCTTTTGTCAGGCTGCCCCAGTGCAGCCATGGCTACAGTGTAGCTCACCAAAACACATCCTGAATACCATGTGTCTCCTCCTTCATGCAGGATGGTGTCTGTGCAAATATCGAGTTTGGGATGAACTTTTCTGTGAGTGATTTTGTTTTTGTTGATCTGACACTCACCTCATACATTTTCAGTGTAACTTGTTGGTAATGTGAACATTTGTATTTTCTGCTCCTTCAGGAACCAGAGATCTTCTCCGTCTCTCCCAGTGTTGTGTCTTTCTATGGCAGAAATCAGGCTGTGCTGTCGGGTCGTAACCTCAGAGATGTGACCAGAGTCAGGATTAAAACTGACCTGGACTGTGACCCAAAGGAGTGAGTCTGTCTATGCTATGCTATGTAACATATAATTTTAAAAAAATACTTTCATTTTTAAGCGTTCCTCCAGTTTGAATTTTTTTGTGTATTTTGTGGTGTTATCTATGCTTGTTTTTGATGTCTCCTGTTTTCTCTCTGTGTTCTCTGATCAGGTCTCCTGTGTGGAACAACAGTGGTTTCAGTCTGTTGTTCCACCTTCCTGAAGTCGAAACTACAGGTGTGGTTAAAGTGTGTGTCCTACTCCCAGATGAAAGTTGCCACGGCAACGTGGAAGTCGTCTATCTATCATCACCAGTCTGCACCAACATCGTACCAAGCAGCAGCTGGAGAAGGTGTTTAAACCTTTTATGTGCAGCATTTACAGCAACTGTAGAGCATCAGTGATACTGTGACATATAATATTCTAACACTTATAGTCACATTTGATAAATTAGATTATTACTAAAAAGATTTTTATTTCAATAACTTAATTGGCTGTGTGAAATAGACCAATTTCACAGACTGATGTTTTCTTATCTGAACTAATACTGAGAAAGATGCACTGACCAAGGTAAAAGATCTAAGATAATTAAATCCGAGTGCTTAAAGAACAGAAAGGATGAACTTAGAAACTACACACAAAGGAATGAACTAGTAAGGCATCACAATATAGCAGTAATGAACACAGAAACGAATTTCATATACGAATGCAACTGAAAAAAAGGGAAAAGGATCAAAATAGACACAAATAAAAACCAACACCCAAACACAACAGAGTACAAACTATTTAATATCACAATACTTAAGGTTTTACAAAATCACAGTAAAATGTCACACATTCTAACATTTTGTTGAACCACCTCTAGGGTCTATAAAGCACTAAGAATGTTGTTCAAATGAATCATTTTTAAAACATTTGTGTAATTATTATACGTTGATTTTTCTTTCTTAAAGCTGATATCTTATTGCTCTCCTTTTAGGTATTAATCATGCAATGGAGACAGTGAGGTGTTTTACTAATTTCACCAATCAAATGTTTTTTTATTTTTTTAAAAATTTTCTTAGAGCAATAGTTGAACACATCTAGAATAAAGTAACACCCTGTTTCATTTCTGAGATTACTCAAAAAAAAGTGCAACACCTTTTGATCAAACAATCTGAGTGAAGAACTTTATGACTGAAGATGAAATTTGGATTTGGTTTTGAAAATAAACTCATTTTAATTCAAATCAGCCATCTAAATCTGTATGTTCAAGTGTCTGACATGTAAAGCTCTGTGTATCTATTTGTAAGAAATGCATTTGAACTGATTTTGGTGATTTTTGTTCAGGGGATGTGACTGATGAGTCAGTCATATTTGAAGTTAATCAACAAACGTTTTTCTATCTGGTGTATTTTTCTCGGACTGCTGCTCTGAGGCCGGCAGTGGGAACAGGAGAGTCTCTCTAACTGGAACCCATCTGGACCTGGTGGAGGGGATCGCACACAGCCACACCACACAGGAAGTCGTGTTCACCACAAACAGCAGCTGTCAGGTACTTTTGCACAGTTAATCTAATTGTTAGCACACATTTAACTATGTATAATCTTCAAAAAATACTACAATATTTTACCGTAACCTGGTAGAAGTGAAATTAAAACTGATACAAGTTCATTATTTCAGCATCAGATGGATATCTGGTGACTACAGAGTGAGTACAGAGTTCCAGCCGGTTATTGACGACTCGGTTAGCTATGGTTTAAAGGAGAAAATATCCTTTCTGATTGCTCTGAACTCAAACAAGTCAGATTCATCTACAAACCTTAAGGTTAAGTTGCTAATGTGGTTCTATTTGCTAACAAGCAGCTGAAACAGTGAATCTTATGAATGGGTCGGTGAGGGTGTCCCAAATTCCTTTCAGACTCTCGTCTATGAAACACCAGCAGCCGAGAATGGCCGGAGCTCCAGCAGCGCCGTGTTTCTGAAAGTAGCCAATCGAAGCTTAGAGTGCCCTGAAAAGATGACCTACTATCCAGATCCAGAGTTTACCAGCTTCACAGCCGTGAGCACAGGACAGAAGAGTCTCATCTTTATCCAAGTAAGGATGTTTTAAAAAAATAAAAAAATAAAACATCCAGCATAAACAACCACCTGACGTAAAGTCACAAAAGGTGAAACTCTTGCCTGTGTTCTTTCAGAAAAAGGCAGACGACCTGGAGATGGCGCTAGCAGAGCTGTCAGTCTGGGGCATTAAGGATGAAAAGCAATATCCCTGTATTGTAAAATCCAAAGAAAACGGCGACAAAACAGAAACTATCATCTGTGAGATCCAAGGTTCACAAAATGATGACTTCACACACGTAAAGGTAAATGTGAATTCATGCTTCACCAAATTGGATACAGCAGTAAAATGTGTGGGTTGGCTTAAAATATATATGAGATAAATGTGTTGTAGGAATAAATGTTGTTCGATTCAACAGTATAAATGTTTATATCCAATCCAACGGCTCACTGGATCTGCTCCATTGTTGATCAGAATGGCTCACAATAAGAAGCTGTAGCTCCATCTATTGCTCTGTAGATTCTTGATTCACTAGGCAGGTATTTATATGTTAATAGTGACTAAGATCAGTTTGGCTAGTAATTCCTGATAATCAGATGGTGTCCCAACTTTTTCATCTTGGTTAAAGTGACCAACTTTATTAATAATTGCCCTTGGAGCTTAATAGTTATTCATGGTCCAACCAGTCTATTTGTTGCTCAAAAAACATTTGCAGGAGTTTTATTTACAGACTTATCTTTTCCTCTGATTATAACTCAAACTTAAACCTCTTCTTAAATTAAATCTTAAATTATTGTTTGTATCTTTCTTTTCAAGATCAATTACGGAAAGGAAACAATAAATCTGCAGATTTTGTCTTTATTTCATAAAGTCCTTCTGATTCTGAGGCTTGTACTAATACCCTGCGTTGTTGCCGGTAAGTACATTAGCATCACTGATGTTTTGTTTTGACCCATTGATTCACCAAATACCAAATAACATACAACTTTCTATCTGCATTTGCTGACACAATGAATACCATGTTATATAATTAGTCAATGTGATCGAAATAATCACTAGGACATTTTTATTTGCAGTTTCGTTTGAATCAAGGTCAAAGTTCCTACTTAGAACCTCTTTGTATTCCAGTGCAGGTGATTATTTGTATGTGGAAAAGACAAAAAGACAGGTTGACGGCTGAGACAAAACTCTGATCACCCGACGGTTTCTGGAAGTAAAACTTCAATAATGAGGGGTGTTTTCTTCTTTGCTTGTACAGCTTTGTATTTCTTTTGTTGTGTATCTTGAGGAATCAAAAAGTCTTCTGAACTCCTCAAACCTCTGTCTTTCCGGAACGTCATATTTTTTGTAAATGAACTTCGCAAATCAAGAAATCTGTTTTCAGGGCCGGCCCAAGGTTATATGGGGCCCTAAGCAGAACCTGATTTGGGGCCTGTCCTGCTCAGAACATTAACACCTCTAACAGCATTGTAGACCAGAAGTGGAGAAATCTGGGTAAGGGGGTGGAGCTTAAAGCAATCTGCCCAAGTAATTGGTTATTTGTTGAGATGTATTTATACACAAGCCAAAGATCAAACACAGAACATTAAAGTCGTAGCATCAGATTGTAGCAATAGCAACATAATCACTGTAAAGATTTTTTTTTTAAATAGTTTTACAAAGTAAACTTTAGTTGCTCAAATCTTTTAATTTAACTATGTGGAAACCTTCACATCAAACTTAATATCCTCATTCTCTATAAACAAAATTTTTAGAAATGTTTGTATTCAAATCCATGTATTTATGGAAGGCCCTTGATGATCTACACACTCTATGTAGTGGCTTAGTTTGCAGAATGCTGACGAAAATATTGAACTTTTCCAAAACTTTTTGAGTTGTACCTTCTTCGTATGTCACTTAGTGAACTGAATGACAAGTGAATTTTTTAATACTATTCAAACTTTATCAAAAGGAGTCTAGATGGTTGGGACATGGTTACTGAACAGCTGGAAGTGGTCCGCTGCAGCAGAAGGGGGAAAGCAGGGAGTTAGAATCAGCTGACGGAGAATATTAAGCCTGTAAATTGTAAATTCTACAGAGAGAAGAATCACAAAATAGAATCCAAATCATTCAAAGTAATCACTTTCATACAGTGAGCTGACTGAAATTCCTGCAAAGAAAATCTCATATTGCTTATTCCGTGTGAGTTGTGTCAAAAAATTTAATTGACACTTAAGTTAGAACGTTTGCATGTTCTTAATCAGCAGGATTTTCTTGTTAACTGCGACTGCAAATGTGATGGAGCCGGCCAGTCCATATAATAACTTGGGTTATTGGCATTAACTCTCAATATCAATGTTAGGAGAGATATTGAGATCAACGATTCAACTAAACAATGAATATACTAGGAAGGTTCATTTTCAGACCTTGTAAACCTCCAACCTTAAATGTTTTCTGAGGCACCTTTAAATGGAAAATATTTAGAAAAAAATATAACCACTAGCAACACTTGACTGGTTCTCATTTCAGAGTGTAAGGAAGTGGTGTACGTCTGATGAACCGAGGTAACAGCAGTGTGAAGCTGAGCACATTTCAAAGTGATCTGTCTCAGGTAGTTAGGAAGTTACTTTCTACAACTTCAACAGGTTACAAAGTAGAGCTGTTAGTTCTCATTGATTATTGATTCATATACCGGGAACACCTGTGATTTGCAAACATTAGAAAAGTTCTATAGGTAAAATAAAATTGTAAGTTCATTTTAGAGTAGCCTGGTAGGAAACAGGATTGCCTCCTGGAAGCGGAACTTGTTAAATGAACCCAGAGGTACTTCAGATTCCCATTTTCTTTCTAATTTCTTTTTTTACGTATGGTCAACAAAATGTAACGAGGTGACAAAGTGAACTTTCTATCAATAATTTGAAGTTACGTTCCACACACAAAAATCTATGAATAGGTGAAACTGGGCATACTGAACTGCATGAACCACTGTATTTATTTTATACTATGGCACCAAGAAAACTTTTTGTATTGTCGATTAGGACTAAATCAGCTAATCTTAATTTGTTCTTAGAGGAGGGAGGATTACTTTATAGGTGTTGACAGATTTTGCCAGGTTTCTTGGTTTTCAGTAGCTTCCTACATCTCCTTTTCTCAATTTGTTAAATTACTTTTCTACACAACTTCATTTATAGAGTTACTCATTTTGTCCATTGTCGGCCACATGTATTCTAAATTTCATGACACTAACACTACATTATGCTGACATAATCACAGACGTTGTCAGTACTTGTCTGAGATGATTTATTTAGTTTTTTTACTACTTTATTGTGAAATTATGGCATTTAATTTAAAGATTAGGGAAGTATGTAAAATGATTTATTTTTGCAGCTAGGTTTATAAATGTGGTTGCATAGAGGGTCAGTTATTTAACAGTATTCATCTCTACTTAAGGAATTGTGCTTTGCCTTTAAGAGGAGTCATTTATTACTTCTTAAGTGTTTTTATTTTATTTAATTCTTTTTTGAGGACTGTTTTGTTGGACAAAATGTAAATATAAAGTCTGTACAGCCACACTACTCCTTCTTGGTGTGCTGCCCTTTCTCTCATTTTTTGGGGGGTAACCAGTTTACCCCCACATAGCAGCGCTACATTAACATTAGTATCATTTACTGGCAATAATTCCAGAACAGAGTTGTAGTATCTGCAGCAGGCTCCAGCTGTGGGCTGATGGTTGAGACATGACCACTTCCTGAGAGAGATGTTTGTCATCCGACGCGTTTACTGGTACAGAAACCAGAGGGGTCTATTTGCTGTCACCGTTGGGCTTTTGAGGTATGGTTTCAGGGTTAGTTTCAGAAGTAAATAAATATATCGTTGTACAGCAAAGTCTTTGTTTGGTTACTAAAACATATTTTCCCATGAACGTAAATTACTGAAAACGTTGCCGACTTCATGGTTCGGGTATTTATGCATGTAAACAAACAGTCACTTAAAAAAAAAATACAGGTTAAAAAAAAAAGAAAACATAAACTTTTACATATTGATTGGGTAAATATCACTATAACAATCTGTGAGGATGATCTGAATATTATTACCGGCATATTTATCTGCCTTTTTTGTTTTAGAGGAGGAGGAGCCAAATGGCAAATGGGCAGAAACAGACACATCATGGAGCAAGGGTTTGATCAACATGTAGAAGATTTTGTTTATTTTTTAGAACTTTCTTTTCCAATTTTTTTTCATTAGTGCTACAGTTGATAATTCATCTAAATATGGTGAAGAAACACAAAGACTGCTGCTAGGTATCATAATTCTTTCACATGAGTATAAATATTTTTCCTACATTTATCTGTGAGTGAGACAGGAACAGTTACTTTGCTTCTTTTTTCTATTCATACATTTTTTTTCAGATCTGGTTATTATCAATAAGCACCAAAACAGACTGAGCATCGGTATGGGGTCCTGTTTGAAAAGTTACACAGTCGAAAATAATCTTATTTAATCAGGAGAATAATTTTATCACAAGAAAAAAGAGAAGGAAGTTAATTTCTATTAATTTCTATATATATTTATGTCACAGTTCCAAATTAAATGTTCAACTAGCAGCTTTAACATTTAGTTTACAAGCTTAATACTTACTGTCACAATAAATATTTAGCTCAAAACTAAATATGTAATTTACAAACAACATATGCATAAACATTCTTTATACATTCAAATTTTAGAGATAAATATTTAGTTCAAAACTTCACATTTAATTTGCAAGCTAAAAATGTAACTTACAAACTACATTTATAGCTTACTAACTAAATATTTAGTTTTGAACTGTGATAATAGTGTATGAACGACATGGTGAAATTATAGCTTTGATAAATAAAACCCTATTTTCTTTCTGCTAGACCAGTCTAAACCCAATTTATTGCTGTTAATTTTACATAATCTTCTCGATTTTGAATAAATCTTTGTGTGTGTTGTAGTTTTGGTCCGGTTATAGTTAATGTTTCTGGTGTGGAATCTCTCGCCTTTCATTGGAGGAACCAGGAAGCAAATGAAATTGCATAACCGATGATGACTTGTCGTTTTGACACTAAGACGACAGTTTCCTTTTAAATTTTACAAAGGTTTTCTGACAATAACAATAACACTTACTACACTGACATTTAACATGCATAAATAATTTTGGCATTCCAAGCTGGCCTAAAAAAAGAAGTTTAGTCTGACTTCATGCCAGAGAGAGATGATAAAAGTTTCTCTCTCGATACAGAGTATGTAAACATCTAAAAATTAGATAAATTCATAAATTCAAAGGACATTCTTGTTACATCACTACATTAATATTGTTGGACGTTTGTTTTAACAATGTCAGTTTTTGTATGCTGATCTCTCTTGGTTTTGTTGTGTGCATTATCAGAATGAACATATTTGTGAGGGTCTGCCACAGCGTAAATCTTTTCTGGAAACTTCAACTGGGTTACGTCTTTGTCGAAGTTAAACAGAATAGAGCAGCAAAAGGAAGCAACCACGCTGTTCCAATGCTTCAGTCTAAATTCACCCTTCAACACAGTAATGTGGTTGGAACATCAATGAAGCAACAAATGCGGGGTAGAGAGTCAACACGATCGCATCTAATGGACTAAACTGACAAAAAACCAACAGCAGGAGTTTCATGTTTTGCACAGCAACTGCATGTCCCCAGTAAGTGGGTCAGGTGGGTTATTTGCCACCCTGTCAAGAAAGCCACTTCTTGTTTTCGATCCGGCAACTGAGAAGTCCAACTTGGTTTCGATTGGAAGAATTCACAAAGCACAAAACCTAACTCCAGTTTTACACTCGACGGATTGTACTTGCTGGAAAACTTTTTTATTCTTTTGTTGAGATTAAACTGAGTGTGTAGGTTGGTGGGAATAAAAAGCTGTCTCTAAGCAACCCTCTCCTCCATGTTTCCAGTTTTCCTTTTGATCCAGCCATTGTTTCATATAAATAGATTAAGACCATATTCAGAATGTATGTAATGGTATCAGGCAATTTATTTGTTTCTTCAATTTAAAGCCTCATACATCATGTCATTGATTTTATACATATTGTCCACTAGATGTCGCAGTAGAGCAAATAAAGCACCACAGCTCATCGGCTCATAAGTCTAATAGTGCATCATGAAGCTTCATCTCTGACATCACTACCAGAGACCTGAACATGAAACAAACATTGGGAAAGGAAAAACTCTGGAAAACTTCTTCCTCTAGTGAGGGGAGCTTAAACAGCAGAGAGCACAGGTGAACGAAGGGAAGTCACAGGTGAGCTGAAAACATTAAGTCGTAAGCCGTGAGCCGTAAAACATTATGGAAATATTCAATATGCTAAACATTGACTTTTTTTTTTTACAACTTTATTTGGCCAAGTAATTTTTATTATAATTGAAAATCATGTATGATTTTGCCTTATTGTTTATAGGAAGTCCATATCTGTCCTTCATGAATATTTGTTGCTGTCTTTCACATTTCTTGCTTACATTTCTTAATTCCTGGCTTCTTTAATTGAGATGATTGACAAGGAAGAAAATCATCTTGGGTCCAAAATTGCCTAGATGCAATAAATGCTAGAGGCAGATCCACATTATAGTTATCTACAAAATCCTGAACTAATGGCAGAGATGTGTTTTTCTTTAAACCGGGGCATTGGCTCCATCTAGTGGCAAATGAATGGTCCAGCATTTGATTTGTTGGATCAGGGGTATCAAACTCCAGTCCTCAAGAGCCACTGCCCTGCAACTTTTAGATGTGCCTCTGCTGCACCACCTGCATAGAATAATCAGGTCATTAAGGCTCTGGAGAACTGATCTACACAAGGAGGAATTTCATTCCAGTGTTTTGTACCCGTGGCACATCTAAAAACTGCAGGACAGCGGCCCTTGAGGACTGGAGTTTGACACCTGTGGCGTATAATGTATCTAAAAACTCTACACTTGTGCTTTTCAATTGCTCAGGTATATTTCAAGCTCATGTCCTTGTGCAGAGCTCTTGTTAAGTAGGACTGCAGTCTACTGGACAGAAGATCTCAGAGGTTGCAACTCATGCCACGCTCCCCTCATAAAATGGCACATCAAGTGGTGCTGCCCCATAGGTTTATCCCACAAAACCTATGATTTTGTGCTAAAGCTCCAGAAAACATATATTTAGCTCCATAAACAGCAATAAGAAATGGCTTTGGGAATCAGCGCCCAGCAACAATTATATTTTTACAGTATATGACTACTGGGTGATCGTATAGTCCCTCTCAGAACAAGAAACTGGCAGTTTGGTTTTCAAATTCTTTGATGACACAATATCTGTCTTGTCTGACTGAAAAAAAGAGAAGAAAGGGTCAAAGGTCACCCTGGGGATGCTGTAGTTCTAAGAATTAATCAGGTTTTATTTTCTTCACTTCAAAACAGGACTGATCCACTTATCTGGACTCATAGAAACAGTTTGTTAATGTACACATGAACCACCAGTAGGCGGGCGGGTGATGACAGATTCTGACTGCGTCTCTAAGGCTGAGCCCACATCACTGAGGAAGCTCATTTCAGCCACTCGATCTGATCATGTCATCAGCAAAAAGACTCCAAGGTTCACAAACCAAACATCCTTCTTTTTGTGACCATGTCGTTTTGTGACCCAGCAATGTCGTTGCTGGGGGTTTCTGGTCAAATGTCCCATGGACCTGATGTCTGATTAGCTGGTAGCATAATTCCACCCAACTTTTGTGGAACCTTATTCTGACATTTCACTATGTGCCCCTATGTATTATTATTTTTTAATATTTGCACTTGATAATCCAAAACTATTTAAGTATGACAAAACAAGGAAGAACAGGGGAAATCTGCATAGGTGTGAATTTATACACACACAAAATTGATTCACTGGACAGAACCTTAGAAATGTTCTTCAGATCCATTAGTTCACACAAACCACAGAGTTTGTCCATCACACCACAGCTGATCAATGTGTTCTTCTTAAATGGTAATAAAACATTAACATTGAAGGTTGATGTAAATTTATCATTCTCAGCGACCCGCTGAAAACTCTCTTTTCCTGGCTGGTCTCCGTTCTTTAAAGTCCCTCTGAGAGTCAGACTGTGGATCAGAGTCAAGTTGGGCCACAGCTGATAAAGTGTCTCTGCTGTAGCAATGTAAAGATTGTTGGTGCCAGTGCCCACCTGCTGAATGTCCCCTTTAAAGGAGAATTCACTTTTCTCCTCCAGACTCCAAGCAGGTTCTCCACAGATCAAGCAGAGCAGACAGAGCAGCAGGATCATCTTGCTCTGATATACTGACAGACTGCAGGTCAGTTTGATGTCCGTGTCTCTGCTGTGAAACGAGTGAAAGTGCTGCATCTCTTTGAAAGTGAGAAGGAGGGGCCATCTGCAAAATCACAACATCTCCAGTTTCACTAGTGATAAAATCTAAATGTTCAGGCTGCATTTCAGCTAAAGTCTTGGCATCAGTGATTCCATCAGAGTGTTTCATAATTCAGTTCTTTTTCAGAGAACATTGATGGTAAATCTGATGCTCTCTGATGTTCTACCTTCTTTATAATTCTTTAAGTTACTGACTGCATGCTATATGCTCCTTGAGTCATTTAACTGATCAGGTTTTTATCAGTTTGAAGTGTGAAGTCAAAAATGATGTTCTAGTTTTAAAGGGAGATCATTTCCTGATCTGCTTATAAACCAAATATTCAGTCGTCCCCGAGACCTGGAACTTCAACTGGATTTCACTTCATTATCAGGAGTGCCCCTGTTATGGTCTGGCTCTGGATCCATAACAAACTAAAGAGAAACCTTATGTTAATGAATTTAGGCTGAAACTGTTTACTGCTACACAGTTGACAAAAAAGAAAATATAATCTGCTCAGGAAGCGATGAAGTGTCTGTATGACAAGAATGCTGAATGTCGTGTATTTCTTTTAGGTGACCAAGTGCTGACCTTACTTCCTATTGTGAGTTCACTATTTCAGGCCAAGTTCCCTGGGCCATATACAGTTGTGGAACAGCTCGTCCCGGGTTCCAATCCTGGACGAGCCCACAATTTGTTATGGTTTGGCTGTGGAGCCATAACATATTAAGGGGAAGCAATGCATGGGATGACTTAAAATTAGATTTATTTGGCAAAAATCATAGCTGCCTGGAGAAGAAAGGGAAAGGAGAGGGAGAAAGAGGAGAGAGTGGCAAGAAGAAGGAGAGAATGGGCAGGGTGAGTGACAGAAACTGTGGTGCGTCTTAAGCTGAATCTGATGTTGTTCTGGAGACACTGGCCAGCTGCCTCTATTTCCAACCAGCAAACTAATTAGGAGCTCTGAAACAAAGATGTTAGAGACCCACAGGAAAGGCTTTGGGCCCCAACAGTCCTCCTATTTGTGTTTAAATATTAAACACAAGCCTTTCAAAGCTCATATTTTCCTATCATCTTCTTTTTCCCTTTTTCACCTTTTAGTTAACTGAGAATAAAATGTCATTGATTTCCCCAGAACTCTAAAATAACTGAACATCTATTAGGCAGGTTTGTTTCACAATGTTTTAACACAAGCTGTGTGTCGTTAGCATAAAGATGGCAATTTGCTTATAGAGAGCATGCAAAAATCAACCAACCCAATTGTGGAATAAATACAATTTGAATATTTTAAGTCTTATGTTTTGTTCCCATATCATTCACCTCTAATAAAATTATGTGATCACATTTGTGGTTGTTCTTTGGCTTAGCAAGACATACTGCATATTCACAACTCTTTAGCCAGATGCTAAATGTGATCATTAGCCTGACTGTAAACTGACCTAACAAACCACAACAACAACAACTGAACAGTTTCCTCAAGGAGTGAAGATGATAAAATAGAAATATAAATGAAATGATATCTTGGGTCTTTTTAAATTTGAATACCTTCTTAAACTTATTTTCTGTTTCATCTGACAGTTTCTTCATCGTGAGAGTTTCTTCGGCCCAGTGTTATCTCCACCTTCTGCAGTAACCAAAAGATAAAAAAATAAATAAATGCACACAGCCTCCTGTAATATCTCTGCTTTGGTTCCGTTTTAGATGTCAAGATACATGCCTGCAAAAGATGCAAGATTTCCTGAGAAATACTTCAGAAAGTTATGCAACATTTAACAGTTTCCGTACCCGTTCATCACACCTTTGATACAACCTCCGATCAAAATTTTTACAGAGATATTAACTTAGATAAATCTGTTTATGGAGCTTTTTTCTTTAGTGTTAGACATTAGAAAACATGCTTATAAAAGTTTGGATTTTGCATTCATATTAAATTCAGGCAAGGCTGATGGTAAACAACTTCAAATGCATGCATTAAAAATATGTGCAATTAGATCAGGTGTGAGAATTCAAGACATCTTTGCCAAATCTGTAATATTATGTTCAGGGAATGTATTACACAGAATGATGTTCACATTGATACAGATTTATGCATTAACTCTGTTATTAGTCAGTTAATGAAGTTTATTAGTGAGCTTGATATAAAGATTCTCAACACCCATGCAGGCCAGAAAAACTCAGAAGAAATTAGATGTTCAGAACTGGCTGAGAATTAGAAACATGGTATTCTTAGGGAATCGGAATAGTGGAAGATCCATCACAGTGAGATAAAATCAGCAACAAACTGGGGAGGGGACATTGTACAGGATGAGGTCTAAACAGACAAACAGTGGAAGACAGTGAGACACAGGTGGATACCATTAGGGTGTGGCAGAAGCTGATTACAAGTGGTTACATCAGGAAGTTGAGAAATGAGACAGGAAATTAGTGCTTAAAATAAAACAGGATGTTCTATTAAACTAACAAAGCCAGATACACAACCGTAAAACACTCAACCAGCAGAACTGCACATAACATGCGCATAACATGGGGCAAAGTAGCCTAAGAGTTAGCGATAGCTGGCATCTCCTGTGACACAAATTATCAATACATCAAATCTATCAAAAGGAGGATGGAAACCCTCAGGGATGTGTGCTCAGTCCTTAGCTCTTTACTCTGTTGGCATGTGACTTGCCTGTTAAACTGATCACATTAAGGTCATTACATGTGCTGATGAGGAAATAGTTCAAGTTGACTTCAAGTTAACTTGGTGATTCCAAGTTATTTATATATACTTGTGATTTGTTTTGCCTGTTATTTCAACTGAAAGCAATGACAAGGGGAAGACAACTTGATGTCTGCAGTTTTATATCATCCGCTTCTTCAGAAATATTTGGCTTCCTTTCCAAAGTACTAAAACTTTGCAGATGCATTAAAAACCAGCCCAGATGTGAGATCTGTTCACTAAGAACACGGTGTACTCTTCATTGCGTGTGATGAAACAGGAGAGCTCACCACATTCTGGCTCCTGTTTGTGATGTGGTGAGCCGAGCAGCAGCAGTTACAGCTTATCTATCACATGTGGCTGGTGTGTGCCGAGATGTGGCCACGATGTTCTTATGCCAAAGCTGAAACCTCATCATGCTCTCACTGGGGGGACAAGACTCCATTTTGTTACAAATCTATTGGTTCTTCAGCTGCTATCCATCCATTCATTGCTTTTATCAGCTTATAATTACTGATATAGACAGCAATGATTTATAAAAGAATGTTTGAAATAGAAAGAAAAACCTGGAGGCAGTTCCAGGATGGAAGCCAACTTGGGCGGCTGCCCATGTCGTTCATATCACAAACTGCCAGTGCTCATCTGTCTGACATCTATTAGCTCATCAGCACATTTATTAAGCTTAATTTTTGTAGTAAATAAGAAGGTAGTCATATGACACAAGAGGAAAAAAAAATCCCATGCTCTGAAATTGATACATTAATAGTTTATTACTTAGGAGAGACCGGCTTTCCAATTTGTTGTTTTCACTAAGGACAACATTCCCAATTATTGGTGTGCTTTAATGCTCTGGTGTCTATTAGAAGTAGTCTATGGCTTTCCAGTATCCTGGGTGGTGAAAATCTACATCACCAATAAACTTCATGCATTAAGTTGATAACACAGCTAGTATACAAATCTATATCAGTGGGAACATAATACAGTGTGGTAAGTTCTCTGCACACAAATGCACAGATGTACTAAAGATGTCATGGATGTTACAGATTCTATTTCCACTCATGGAAAATATTTTCTGGAAAATTTCTTATAAAAGTATTATTGATTGCACTTTAAAAATTAGGTAACTTTATGTAATTAAAGGTAAAGTGTAAACAGTAATGATTTCTTGGTTAATGTCAAGTTGTCATAACAAAGACATTTTGAATAATGTCAACTTTGTATTAAAAGTGTCATAATTTACCGAATGACGCTTTATGACAACAGTCATAACTATTCATGAAGACTTATTCATGTTCATGACAGGTTTTTGTGACAGTGTCATGTCAGTCTTATTCACCCCCCTTCAAATAGTGTTACCTAGAATACTGTCATCTTTATGCTGACGACAGCTTCATGAAAACATCATAAACCCATCATCCAGTCAACAACCGAAAACCAGTAACAGACGTTGCATTTGACAAACGACATTGATAAAATCATGTCGATTGGTCAATGTTCCAATGCTTAGAGTTCAAAAGCAACTCTGGACAGATGGAGGTTTTAGCCTTGACTTAAAGGAAGTCGGTGTTTCAGCCGTTTTGCAGTTTTATGGAAGTTTGTTCCAGGTGCATAGAAACGGAATGTTGCTTCTCCATGTTTGTTTCAGGTTCTGGTTCAAATGCAGAGCAGACCATGTTCTTCAGGTGATCAAAGGCTGACTTTATATGACTAAAATAAAGTGAAATATTGCAGTAAACTACAATAAAATACAAATTTCTCAGAGATGTTGAAAAATGATGTGGCAATTCCAGCTGGAGCCAAAATGAGTTTTGTTGGTGGATTCAACATGTGCAATATTGACAATGGGCCATATTATCGGCTATTTATGGTACAGATCTGAATAAAAACTATGGCATTTTGAGCTCACAAGAGCTTTGATCTCATGAGTAGAAGTGTTTTATAGCAAAAAGGGGACAAACAAAAAGAAATTATAGAACAATAAAGTGACAGGATTAATGGTTTATATTTTCTATTTAAGTACAAGGAGAATTACGATTTTTAATAATTTCATTTAACTTCGACGTTATGTGAAAATCTGTTTTTGACTGACAAATTGGATGAATCTTTAAATATATTTCTCTGCATCCCTAAAGAAAAATTCTGAGAAATTTCCAGATCTCCAGATCAAATAAAACAGTTGTTCCAGATTTTGAATTACTTTTAATACAAAAACATAATTTTTCACTTTACAGTTCAATAAAAATCTGTTCAGTTAAATCATGCAGAAACAAAGTGAGCACATAAAAATACATCTATGAAAAAGGTTGAACAACACTGCTTTTATGATGAATTTGCCTTCAATATTCTTTAAACAGGACTTTGGCTTAAATGTAACAAGAGAAGATGACGTGAAGCTGAGCTCCCTCCCCTCTCACATCTAACAGAGTCGCAGCACTTTTACCCCCATTTCTGAGAATCAAACTGACCTGCAGGCTGTCCTTATCTCAGAGCCTCTTCCTTTAGAACAAGATGATCCTGCTGCTCTGTCTGCTCTGCTTCATCTGTGGAGAACCTGCTTGGAGTCTGGAGGTACAAGAGTTCACCGTTAAAGAGGATATTCAGCAGGTGGCCGTGGCTAACAACAATCTTTATGTTGCTACAGTAAAGACACTTTATTGGTGGGTCAACCTGACCCTCGACAAGAGCCCTAAGACAGCTCAGCTTCCCTCAAATGTTATCATTCACATGTTCTTATTTGTTAAGAACAACAGATTGATCAGCTGTGGTGTGAATGAAAAACGAAAATGTTACTGTGAGAGTCGGGACCTGAAGAACATCAATAAGGTGGTTTCCAGTGAAAACATCCTAATGGGACCTCAGAGGAGCAGCAGTGGGTCTGTCAGCTTTCTGGTGGATGTGAAGAAGAATTCAGGTCAGACTGAGACTTACATTCTGACAGCGATAAAGAACCATAGAGACAAGACAGAGGAGGACAGGTGTGGCGCTGATTTAAAGACTATCAACCTTCACAACGCAGATCAGAAACAGAATGGAGGATTATTTTCTAGACTTGATCAGTCAGGCAGCAGTCCACCTGGGATCCAAACTGAAGCTGATGTAGATTTTGTGGACGGATTCCAGATCAACTCAACAGTGTATCTGTTCTCCAACGTGGCATCAGGAGGTAAAACCAACAAAGTCCGTCTCATCTGGTTTCAGGCTGAAACCAGTAAAAGTGACACTCTGAAGTCTCTTCGTGGAGCGACTCTCAGTTCCTCTGGAGGTGAAGGCAGCAGACTGCTGGCCTCCTCGGTCGTCCCAGGTGGACAGCAGGTCCTGTGGAGTGGAGTGTTCAGTGTGGATAAAGGAGGAGAAAACACTGAGCTGCTGCTGTTTGACATCAGTCCTGATCTCAGCAGGGAGGCAAACACAGATCCAGACTTTTATACATCGGTGAACAAGCCAAACAGCTCGGTGAGTTGCTGTATATGCTGTGTAGCAAGACATATTTATTCCAGCTTTAATTTTTGTCACAGTTAAATATTCCAGATTTTTAATCGCATAAGTCATTATGCAATTAAAAATCACATAAATTATAAAAAATTAAAGTTGTGTAAGTTTATACAATACAGGATAATATTTCAAAATGTTTATTTAATTTTGTAATGGAAACTCAGTGACTTGGTGTTTTTGACATTAGGAGAATGTTGACAAAGATTTGTGCACATTTGTAATGTAAACAGAACCAAAGAATATTTATATTCTATTCAGTCTCTGTTGTCTATAAAAACCATCCTGGTAAGGATAGGTTGTAAAATAATAGACGAAGGCATAAAGGCTCTCATATACTTCATTCAAAGTGCCAAAGTACATTTTCATTGACATCCTCCATGATGAAATGAAACAAAATCATCATATCATTTTGTTCACAGAGAGGCATGTGCCTGCTGAACTCGACACCAGCCCAGGGCAAATAATTGTTATTGGTCAGAAGTTTATTACCGAGTTGAATAAGAAAATAAACTTGGACTTGTATTGTTGCAATGTTGATATTTTACTTCAACTAGTCCACTTCCACCATCTGGTTTTATATCTGTAGGAGTAATATGAGTTACTATTGTAACTTAATGTAACAGTGTTTCAGTTGGTCGGTGGTGTAGTGACTAATGTGTGTAATGTTAACTTATGTTGCTCTCCTTCCTCAGAATAATATTTGCATGTAGCCATTCACGTCATCTGTCAGTGACTTTAACTTAAAATAAATCAAATAAAACCATCTTCATTGTTGTTTATTAGGTGAAGACATGCATGTTCAAGAAGGACTTACATTTTTCAATTAGCCTTTTTGACCAATATAAACAAAAATCAAATAACCATATTTACTCAACCTACATTCAGCTCAATTAATAAAGTCTATAAGGAACATTTTATATTTGTAAAATATTTATCAGATAATCAATATTCATCAGATGTAATAATGTATTTATTTCTTAGTCAAAACCAAAGTCCCTAGAACCAAAGGCTGTTCTGTTCAAGAAGAAATACATGAACTCTGTGTTGGTGGTGAAGCAGGACAACTGGATGGTTTTCTTCATCGGAACAAGCAACGGGCAGCTCATTAAGGTCAGTGGTTGTGTTTCAGGTACAGATACTACATCTCATCTTAAACTGTTGTGTTTCCTGAATAAGTTGTTCTGTACTAGATAGACAGACAGAAACGTCATTAATCCCTTTGGACTTTCCCAGAGGGATTAATTTAATTTAATTTAACAGTACAATTACGAACCAGTCTGCTCCCAGCTATAAATATATTTTGTACTGACATGACCAAAATTGCTATAATTTGCTGGCAAACCCCATTCAAAGAGCCCAGACAAGTGAACAACACTGAAAATCATTCCAAATTTGGGTGTACTATAATTGGGTTAAAACTGTAAGTACATTCTACAGACTCACTAATAGACGCAATTTTAGATTATCTATCAGGAAGTAAGTCTTGAACCACAGAAACAGAGATGCTTGCTTATGACACACAAACCCCTTTTAGAACATTTATGTGATAAACTTAGAGGTCCCGCTCCAACAAACATGCCGTTTAACATTAACCCATGATAATGCAACTACATAAGCAAAGCTGGTCTTGTGTAACCAGCACATAACTACAGAAAGTGAAGCATGTTTGAAAGAACCAGCTAAGGTTCAAGAAATTCACAGTTTGTCCCTTCAGGAAATGGTAAACGGCCTGTACTTATAAAGTACTTTAGCAAGTTCAGAGGTTCCCAAAATACTTAACAGTTCATTCATCCATTCATGCACACATTCTCACCCTGATGGTGGCGCTATTCCATTATAGCCACAGCCAGAGGAGATCCTAGCCGGTTTGGCACCATGGGCGGACAGCCCCCATTAGCACCCCAAGAAGTTTTTTAATGACTAGAAGAGGCTGGACTGAAGGACAGTACAGTGGTATTAATCTAGTCAGGTAATAAACTTTCAGCACAAGACCAACAGAAACCAAAGTCTACCACAGCAAACATAACCCAACAGGAGTCCAGATGCCCCAGAGACAATACAATCACTCAAGTTTAATTGTTTAGCATATTTCAGCAACAAGGCAGTTGAAATTGTTTCACATTATAAAAACACTAAAATGATAACTATCTATTCTGTTGTCAGCTTCCTGTGGACAAGAACAATCGTCCAGCATGTCCAAAGGAGCTCCACAGGGCCAGTGGGAAGGAGAACGTTTTTTCAAAAATCCTTCTGGATCCAGTGGATCATAAACACATATATCTGATATTTAAAAACAATGTAGTTTTTTTTTCATTTTTTCATGTTGCATGTACAAGACTGCATATTAGAGTGTTTCTAAGTCTTTGACTTTTGTTCCAGATTAAGCGTGTTCCAGTGTCAAACTGTGGTGAATACACAACTGTGGAGGACTGTTGTGCTGGACAAGATCCGTTCTGTGTCTGGTGTATCTCTACGGAAAGGTCAGAGAAACTTCAGATGTAGCTAAAATCTTCAGAAAATTCTGAGCTTCATGATGACATTTGTTAATTTATTCAGATGTACATTTAAAGATGACTGCAAAGACGACTGGTTGTCCATGCCTGATGAATACCAACAGAAAGTGATTTCCTACAGAGTTGTGAAGGACTCCACAGGAGAGGTGGATCAATAACAGACTGATGACTTTATTCAGTTGGAACTAAAAGTTATTTATTTTTTCTATCTGGTCCTTTCTCAGGTCAAAATAGAAGTCAAAGTACACCTGACTGTGGCAGAGAGGGTTCAGTTTAATGTGAACAGTCAGATCTTTGTAAATTATGACCGGGATTGTACGCCACACAATGAGAACCTAAAATGGACCTGCATTCTCTCTGATGATCTTAACATTAAAGGTCAGTAATGTTTGGTAAATTAATTTGTCACTGGCCCAACATCACTACAAAACTCCTACACATGCATTATTCATCATCTGGTTTATTATTAACAAATATTACAAATTATTTATCTATTTATCTCGAACATGATAAAAGTATAAAATCACACATGAACAAGAAATGAAAAAGACATATTTTTGTACCGTGATAATCTTAATCTGCTCGAAAAGGAGCAGGAAGAAGTAAGAAACGTATGAACTCCTACCCCATAAACTCAACCATATTTTCAGATGGACCCTCATTATTAAATCAAATATATTATATATATATAGGTTAATTAATTGTCTTAACATTTGTCTAAATGAATACATCCATAACCACACAAACTCATATACACATTAGTTCTCTCACCCATAGTTATATATCTTGTGAAAATGACCTTTTAAATTGTATTAAAATTTGACTTTGTTTTAACTCCTCATTTAACTTGTTCCATACTTTTACTCCATGAACTGAAATGCAAAAGCTCTTTCTTGTTGTTCATAAACTACGAATCCTTAAGTTTGAGTTTAAACCCCTTAAGTTATATCTCCCTTCTCTTTCAATTAACATGCTCTGTATGTGCTCTAGTAGCAGTTTATTAGATGCCTTAAACATAATTTAAGCAATTTTAAATTCCACCTGCTCTTCAAATTTAATTTTAAGAATAAAAGTTTTGTGTGCTCATATCAACCAACATTATGGATGATGCTAACGGCTTGTTTCTGTAGGATTCTCAGTGGTTGTAGAGCTTTTGTAATTTATTCCCACACCTCTGAACAATATGTTAAATATGGCAGAATCAGAGAGCTATATACAGAGGTACTGCCAGAAATCGTGGGCCCCATGACAAAAACTTAAATTGGGCGCCCCTACTGTTCCAATTTCTTGAGTCTATTTGACCCAGAAAAGGCATCAAATCACACACAACAAGGATGTGACAAGAGGCAGGTGACACAAGTGGGATTAAATACACAGAGGGTAATTGGGGAAAACAAGGGACAGCTGGAAACAATCAAGTGGTAAGAGCAACAACAAAGAGACTCAATTAACTGAAAGGACACACAATCTAAATCCTCACAGTCTTCCAGTAACGTAATTACTCAGTAATATTTTACATTTCCTGTCAACTTGACATTTTTAATACAAAACCCATCTTCGGCGCCTTGACCACTGGGCTTAGCAAGTTTTCTGGGGGAATTCCTGGAACTGTTTATCAACTTGGTTCCTATTCTTCTTGAGATACCATCAATGTAAGGATGCCAAAAAAAAAAAAAGCTGGAATTTAAGTAAAATTGTACATTGCCCTTTTTTCCCTTTACACGCAGAGGACCATCTGTTTATCCTAACTGCATCATTTTTAACATTTCTCATAAATTCTCTGCCCCATATAACAATATGTTGTATCAAAGCAGGCTAATCTGATAAATCTACCTGGTAGGTCACACTGAACTGGTTACCTCATTAAATCAAGTTTTTATCACCTGCGGATTTTAGCAAAAGTTAAATCTTATTTTTGTTTTTAAGGACTTTCAAGGACTTATTCATGCCTTTATTACAACTCATTTGGATTATTGCAATTCATGATATAAAGTCATGGATAAATCACAGATGCAGCGACTTCAAATGATCCAAAACACAGCGACACGGCTTCTTACAGGAACCAGGAAGAGTGACCATAAAAGGCCTACACTGGCCCCTTTACACTGGCTGCCCATCTTTTATCGAATAGATTTTAAGATTCTTTTATTAACGTTTAAAGTTTTAAATGGGTTAGCCCCCCCTTATCTTTGGGACCTTTCAAAATTTCAGTCTGTGTCCAGAACCCGTTCAAACAATCAGCTATTACTGACAGTTCCTCAGACTCGACTTAAGAGGAAAGGAGATTGGGCTTTCTCTGTTGTTGCTCCTATTTTATGGAACAATTTACCTTTCCAGATTAGATCTGCCCACAGCCTGGATCATTTTAAATCGCTTCTGAAAACTCATTTTTATTCTTTGGCATTTATTTGAAGTATTGTTTTGATACTCTGTTTTTATCAATTTGTGTTGTTGTCATTCCTGTACAGCAATTTGGTGCAGTTTTACACCTGTTTTTAAAGTGCTATATACATAAATTTGACATTGACAATGACCTTAGATTTATGAAGGTAAAGTAAATGTGCAGAAATGTGCAGTAAACCTGCACATTTACCACCAGACTCGGAACTTTATTTATTCTAGGAATAGATAAACTATACCCAGAAAAAGTGATATAAACTTTATAGTACAATGTACTTGTTATTTTTAGAAACAGTACAAGAACAAGAAAACACCCAGCTGTGGGAATAGCTGGGAATAAGTAAATCTTCTGCTGGTTTCTGCAAAATAGCCTGTTTCAAAAAGGCATTTTTTTACCTATCAAGCCCAGCCCCTCACCTGGCAACCCAAGTGGCATTCCACTCACTTTATTACAAGAGATGCTGAATTCATTCTGCTTGATTTGCAGTGCACAATGGCTGCTGGAAAAGGAAATGCACATTCTCTGCAATACAGAGAATGTGTCCATACATTTTCTCCCACTCACATAGGACATAGCTGCATAGTTTCATTTTATTCTTGTTTGGAATGTTCCTGCAATATTGCCAAGGAAAGTCGTAGTTTCCGCAAATCGGTTTAGGAAGGAGACCTTTGAAAACTACAAACAGAACATGGCAGGACTTCCTACTGTTCTTCACAAATTCTGCAAATGATGGCAATGTAAGTACATAATGACTTGTATGTTTTGTATTGTTGTTCTGCATGAACATGTTTTGTCATTTAGCACAAGCCAACTCTGAACGATAGCCTCTGCTAGTCTTCTTTCTCATGTTGCATTATCTACAATATCTGCACATTTACTGTCAGAACTGAAAGTGGTAGTATGCTGTATTGCAAAGATGTAGTGTTTGTGAGAACGTGCCAGGCACTCAGACACTACCGACATTGTCTTATTTATTTATTTTTATTACATGTTGAAAGAGGTGTTTCTCCTCTAACCTCACAAGTATATATATATTTTTATAAAGGGTCTCATTTACAGAAAAAAACTTTTTTTGTGCTGATGTGATGTCAGCTGCTGGACTTCACATCACAGCACAATGCACCAAAGCCATGCAGAATCCTCAGTTTGAATTAACAATATAAATGTGCGTCAGATCCCCAGCATTCCTTTAGTGGCTGAGGCTTGATGGTTGTTGAGGAGGCTCCACTTCTGCTTCTGGGTCTGACTCAGGGTCAAAAATGTTCAGTTGTACCACTGTGCATCTATTTGTAGCCATTTTCACGTGTCTGAGGTGTTAATGTAAAAACTGAGTTGAGAAGGCTTAGCCAGCAGCAGCTCATTTGCATAATTGTGACATAGCCCTAAAAGAGTGAATTTGTAAATGAGTTTAAAACAGGTGGGTGTAATCTACATATCTGAAAATAATTTGGTGTATTAAGTATAATGAATATGTTTTGTATTGCTCACAGAACTATCCTAGCTTGCTCAAGGAAGCATAGTAGTGGACCTTTAATAGACGGAGGGAACTTGTCTTTGTGTTTGCAATAAATAAATTCATAGGTCAAAACAAAATCATCTGGGAATATTATAGTAAATGTAACTACTTTTAGGAGATAGCTTACATTTGAAATCAATACATTTTTTCCAATTTAATCTAAAAGCTACATTTTAAACATTCTCCTGGCAGCCCACGGCAGCTGTAGAAGACCGGGGAGGGTATGACATTGGTTGGTGTGTTTAGACTAATTTGAGGCCAGTAAAGTTTTAACTTTTGCATCTGAAGTTTAGAAAGCAAATCCATCCATCCAGTCAGTTAGCTGGATGGTTAGCCGGTCCATCAGAAGGGCCAGGCTCTATCCGAGAGTGGAGGAGAGAAGTTCATGCAGCGCTCGTCTGTGTTGATCTGTTCATGCTGAGAGAGGCTCCTTTGTGTGTGTTTGGGGCATGGGGTTATTTATTTTATTTTTTTTTTTAAAAAGTGAAACAGGCAGCAGATAAACACCTCCTACTGTTTATCTGTGCACATCCCTGTAGAGTACATCAACATTTTTCCAACTATACAATATCTTGTCACAAAAGCTAATGTGATTTTTCATTTTCAGAACTTGACGTCCCTATAACAGTCAGCTTTCGGCAGGCATCACTGACAGAGCATATAAAAACCATTGACTGTTCTGATAGTACTGTCTCGTAAGTTCATTTACACTTTACAGATTTCAAGATTTTAATCAGCCGAAAATAAATCGTAATTAGGAAACTTTTCAAATGATGAAGTGGTTATTGATTTTTATTGAAGGAAACCATCTTAAATAACATGGGTTAATGTGAAAAAGTAATTCAGATACAAAAAATAGCCATTGACATCTGTTGTGTGTTTTTGTGCCTTGTGAACCAGGTCAATTATTGTTCTTCAACGTATTATTGTGACTACGTTCAACAACATGTATGTTGTTTTCTCTGCAGGTGTCAGCAGTGCATCAGAGCTGGATGTGGCTGGAAGGAGAACCGCTGTACCTGGGCCAGTGAAGGAGAGCGGAATGTAATCATTGATTCATAGTTCAGATACTGACTGGTGAAAAGAAGTAGGTCAGGAAATGGAAGCAGACAATTTGTACCTGTTGAATTTGTTCCTGTTCTTTGTTTTGTAGGACAGTGTTTGCCAAAAGTCCTCCTCTAAGGCAAACCTTGTGGTGAGTCTAAATGTGGATTACTTTCTACTCTCTTCTGATTCTGATTCTCACCCTTAAGTAAGTTCAGAATAACACCAGAGAAATCAAAACATTGAGGCAGTTTACTTTGTGTTTTCTGACAGCAGCCAGGGAACATCTCCGTCTCTCCCAGATTGGTGTTTTATAATGGCAAAAATAATGCTATTTTGAGAGGTCACAACCTTACAGATGTGATTGCTGTCAAGATCCAGGCAGAAATGGACTGTTTACCACAGGAGTAAGTCACTCTCAACACTAAATCTGCTATTTTATGAGCATCTAGCTAAAGTAAAATTGTTTAAAAATGTTTGGCTGAGGAATCAGCTGATCCAGAAAGAATATCAGCCTTGAAATTTGTGAGTCTGATTTTCATTCTTATGACATAATGAGATCTAAAATTAAGTTACTGTCTGACTGATTAGATCTCCAGTTTGGGGCAACACTGGTGAGAGTCTGACTTTCCACATTCCCAGAAGAGCCAACAAAGCTAAAACCAACGCCAAAGTGTGTGTTGTCCTGTCTGATGGGAGTTGCCATGGTGAAGCTAAAATAGCCTACCAGTCAGCACCATCTTGTAACAGCACTTCACCAACCACTACCTGGAGAAGGTATACATCCCTTTTATGACTGAGAGAATAAAATAATAAACTAATTTAATAATTGATTAATCGTTAACAGGGTTATGATCACCATTAGTGATATTCAAACAAACCATATAACCTCAGGTTCTCACCTTACCTTCAAGCAGAAGTTCCCAAACTGTAGGGGGCGCGGGAAACCATCTGGATGAAAACAACAACAAAAAAAACAAAAAAAAAACATGAACACTGTATGCCCTGGGTTTTTACCTTAGAATGGCCAATTCTCTGTTATTCCTATGTCAATTTGATACAGTAGGGGCTTCCGCACTTACCATATCTGTACTCTCTGTCACTTTTATCAGCAGTTAAAACTGTTTAATCCGTTTTAAACGCCTTGTTGCGTTTAAAGGCACCTTTAAACGCAACATGAGCGCTATGACGCCTGTGGGCAGTGAAAAGAGACCTGCTGCTGCTGTACAGAGCTACAGGTGTGTTAGAATCAAGGCAGCAAACCGCAAAGAACTGTTCACAGTTTTTCCCCCAAACTAACCGACTGTTGAGTAAAGCTGTTGGATGCAGGACAGGTAAAGTTAGCTAAAAGATGAGTAGCTAATATCAATACAACACCGCTTGTTAACAAGTAGCTTGTAGGCTACTGGTGTTTATGTTCAGCTATGATTTATTTTGCCCCCCCAAAAAGTTGAGGTAATGCTGAAATATTATACTGTGATTGGATAGAGTTTTAGAGCTTCATAAGAACTTCTATCAAATGAATACTCAAATTAAAAGTGCTTATTTCTTTTAGGCAAACCTGAGACTTTATTTGGGCTATGTACCCTCTCTCTCTCTTTTTTCTTCTTCTGAGGACCAAATATATATTTCCTATCCTATTAAATATCACAGATGTTCCCTTTACAAGGACACCAAAAGTGTCCATATGTGATTACAGAAATATTTACATTTTATAATGGTTATTAACCCTTTCATGCATGAATTATGATCTTTTGTGTCAGGATTTTTTTCAAAATTTTTTAAAATTTTCTTAAGGCAAAAAAAGGTAGGAAAAAAATTTGTAAACATATTATTTTATTTTTTTTAGATGATCAATTGTAATTTTCTACAAATACAAAGTTGTTATTTGAAAATCAGTAGTGTTCTTTAGGGGTCATCTGATGTCACAATATTTTTTTTTACCTGCAAGAGTCATCTGCAGTAGAAGGTGGATCAGGGTCGGTTGGCATGCGTTTTTGTCTGTCGGCCATATTGGATTTAACAAAAATAATTTATTGCATTTGCAGCTGATGGCCAGTAATTGATAGTGTATTTTATGATGCATTAGTGTCCACTTTAGTGGTCTGTGTGCATTTATAACATAAAAATCCACAAGAAGCACAAGAAAATGGCTTTTAGATAGCTGTCCACTGTAGTGACCACTATGCATGAAAGGGTTCAAATACCCTGATATATTATGTAGATTATGGGAGCAAATATGCAATAATAGTGACAAATGAGTTTAAGGTTTCCTATAAAGTGTCTCTTTAAGTGCAGTATCGGTATTGATCATACATTCAGCACCAGCAAGGATTAATGGTTAAACTGTAAAGGAGAGTGGATAGTTAAAGTATCCTAAAAAATCTTTATCTTTAAAGTTAAAGATAAAAAAAACTTAAAGATAGTTAACTTTAAACTATCTTTAAAGTTAACTATCTTTAACTTTAAAGATAGTTAAAAAGATACTTTAACTATCTTTAAAGTTAAAGTAGATGGAATAATTTCATCTAAAATGATTCCACAGTTGGTTTGTTGCTAATGTTTACAAAATACTTAAGTGGAACATCTCAGCAGCTTATGTTTTATGATATTTCCTATTAAACAAAGGCCTGGTGAAGACAAACTATTTCATATGTGGATCATTCTTACAGGTTTGTAATGATTTTCTTCTCTCATATAGTGGGAAGAGGAAGATCACACTTTTTGGATCTGATTTGGAATCTGTGGAAATGGTCATACACAGGTATAACCTATCCTGGTTTTACTATCCGGAAGGAGCAGTTCCTGAGAACAAAAACTCTGAGGTGGGTTTATGGACACAGACACATAGGTTTGCATTTTAGGACTTACTAGGACTTTGTATTGACTTCTATTCATTCTAGTAACTGCATTTATGCCTAACTCAGACATTTTTTCTAACCATTTCTAGTATATACAGTATTAGGCCCATAGCAAGGATTTAAGTACTTTGATTATTGAAATTCCTTGAGGCAAATTATTTGCCTTGACGCTTCGTTAAATTATGTTTCACTAGTTAAAAGCTATGTGATCCAGCTGAGTGATTATTTGTGTTGCACAATGCACTTATGTCTGCCAATGAGTTGTTGATGAATGCTCACTTATTGAGTAGATTTCTTATCGATTCTCTTACTGATTCTAATTGAGTTGGGACATAAACTCTTTAATTCAAAATATGCACCACATTGTATTTAATTCAAACAAAATTAAAGCTGACTTAAAATATAAGTCGAATGAAATGCACGTTAGCCATTTTTGTGCAGACAAGTTGCATGTTTGCCTTTTCAGGAAGGATATTTCAAGGTATGTCCAGCAGTGGAGAACATTCTCTCAGATGTTATTTATTTTCTCCTGTGTAATTTTCCTCCTACGTGTCTCGATGGCAGCAGTTACCAAAACTGTGTGAGAGCTTCCATCTGAGCCACTCTGGCACTAGTCCTCAACTAGTCATATTCAATAGATTAGAATATTAATGAAAAGTTAATATATTTCAGTAATTCAATTCACTTGGTAACACATTACATAGGTTAATACCCCACAGACTGACATTTAACAAGTTTTATTTATTTTAAGTATGATTATTTCTTGATTAAAGCTAAAAAAAACACATGATATTTAAGATTATAATATTATAACAGACCAACAAAGAATATTTTTATTGCAGAAATGTCTAAATTATTGATATTCAGACATAAATACTAAAAAGAAAAATTGTAATTCTGTCGGTAATAGAAAAACTCTTAATGGTTTTTACATCAAAGAAGACATGCAGAACTTGGTTGACATTAGTTTTCCATGATCTTTGACATTGCATTCATATCTTAGAGTTTTTATTTTCTTAAGATTTTATTACATGAGGTTGTATTGTAATGATCANTATAATTCTTTAAGTTACTGACTGCATGCTATATGCTCCTTGAGTCATTTAACTGATCAGGTTTTTATCAGTTTGAAGTGTGAAGTCAAAAATGATGTTCTAGTTTTAAAGGGAGATCATTTCCTGATCTGCTTATAAACCAAATATTCAGTCGTCCCCGAGACCTGGAACTTCAACTGGATTTCACTTCATTATCAGGAGTGCCCCTGTTATGGTCTGGCTCTGGATCCATAACAAACTAAAGAGAAACCTTATGTTAATGAATTTAGGCTGAAACTGTTTACTGCTACACAGTTGACAAAAAAGAAAATATAATCTGCTCAGGAAGCGATGAAGTGTCTGTATGACAAGAATGCTGAATGTCGTGTATTTCTTTTAGGTGACCAAGTGCTGACCTTACTTCCTATTGTGAGTTCACTATTTCAGGCCAAGTTCCCTGGGCCATATACAGTTGTGGAACAGCTCGTCCCGGGTTCCAATCCTGGACGAGCCCACAATTTGTTATGGTTTGGCTGTGGAGCCATAACATATTAAGGGGAAGCAATGCATGGGATGACTTAAAATTAGATTTATTTGGCAAAAATCATAGCTGCCTGGAGAAGAAAGGGAAAGGAGAGGGAGAAAGAGGAGAGAGTGGCAAGAAGAAGGAGAGAATGGGCAGGGTGAGTGACAGAAACTGTGGTGCGTCTTAAGCTGAATCTGATGTTGTTCTGGAGACACTGGCCAGCTGCCTCTATTTCCAACCAGCAAACTAATTAGGAGCTCTGAAACAAAGATGTTAGAGACCCACAGGAAAGGCTTTGGGCCCCAACAGTCCTCCTATTTGTGTTTAAATATTAAACACAAGCCTTTCAAAGCTCATATTTTCCTATCATCTTCTTTTTCCCTTTTTCACCTTTTAGTTAACTGAGAATAAAATGTCATTGATTTCCCCAGAACTCTAAAATAACTGAACATCTATTAGGCAGGTTTGTTTCACAATGTTTTAACACAAGCTGTGTGTCGTTAGCATAAAGATGGCAATTTGCTTATAGAGAGCATGCAAAAATCAACCAACCCAATTGTGGAATAAATACAATTTGAATATTTTAAGTCTTATGTTTTGTTCCCATATCATTCACCTCTAATAAAATTATGTGATCACATTTGTGGTTGTTCTTTGGCTTAGCAAGACATACTGCATATTCACAACTCTTTAGCCAGATGCTAAATGTGATCATTAGCCTGACTGTAAACTGACCTAACAAACCACAACAACAACAACTGAACAGTTTCCTCAAGGAGTGAAGATGATAAAATAGAAATATAAATTAAATGATATCTTGGGTCTTTTTAAATTTGAATACCTTCTTAAACTTATTTTCTGTTTCATCTGACAGTTTCTTCATCGTGAGAGTTTCTTCGGCCCAGTGTTATCTCCACCTTTTGTGGTAACCAAAAAAAAAAAAAATGCACACAGCCTCCAAAAATATCTCTGCTTTGGTTCCGTTTTAGATGTCAAGATACATATCTGCAAAAGATGCACAATTTTCTGAGAAATACTTCAGAAAGTTATGCAACATTTAACAGTTTCCGTACCCGTTCATCACACCTTTGATACAACCTCCGATCAAAATTTTTACAGACATGTCATTACGTTAAATGAGCCTGTTTGTCGAGTTTTTTAGATTAGCATTAGACGTTAGAAAACATGCTTATAAAAGTTTGGATTTTACATGCATATTAAATTCAGGCAAGGCTGATGGTAAACAACTTCAAATGCATGCATTAAAAATATGTGCAATTAGATCAGGTGTGAGAATTCAAGACATCTTTGCCAAATCTGTAATATTATGTTCAGGGAACGTATTACACAGAATGATGTTCACATTGATAGAGATTTATGCATTAACTCTGTTATTAGTCAGTTAATGAAGTTTATTAGTGAGCTTGATATAAAGATTCTCAACACCCATGCAGGCCAGAAAAACTCAGAAGAAATTAGATGTTCAGAACTGGCTGAGAATTAGAAACATGGTATTCTTAGGGAATCGGAATAGTGGAAGATCCATCACAGTGAGATAAAATCAGCAACAAACTGGGGAGGGGACATTGTACAGGATGAGGTCTAAACAGACAAACAGTGGAAGACAGTGAGACACAGGTGGATACCATTAGGGTGTGGCAGAAGCTGATTACAAGTGGTTACATCAGGAAGTTGAGAAATGAGACAGGAAATTAGTGCTTAAAATAAAACAGGATGTTCTATTAAACTAACAAAGCCAGATACACAACCGTAAAACACTCAACCAGCAGAACTGCACATAACATGCGCATAACATGGGGCAAAGTAGCCTAAGAGTTAGCGATAGCTGGCATCTCCTGTGACACAAATTATCAATACATCAAATCTATCAAAAGGAGGATGGAAACCCTCAGGGATGTGTGCTCAGTCCTTAGCTCTTTACTCTGTTGGCATGTGACTTGCCTGTTAAACTGATCACATTAAGGTCATTACATGTGCTGATGAGGAAATAGTTCAAGTTGACTTCAAGTTAACTTGGTGATTCCAAGTTATTTATATATACTTGTGATTTGTTTTGCCTGTTATTTCAACTGAAAGCAATGACAAGGGGAAGACAACTTGATGTCTGCAGTTTTATATCATCCGCTTCTTCAGAAATATTTGGCTTCCTTTCCAAAGTACTAAAACTTTGCAGATGCATTAAAAACCAGCCCAGATGTGAGATCTGTTCACTAAGAACACGGTGTACTCTTCATTGCGTGTGATGAAACAGGAGAGCTCACCACATTCTGGCTCCTGGTTTGTGATGTGGTGAGCCGAGCAGCAGCAGTTACAGCTTATCTATCACATGTGGCTGGTGTGTGCCGAGATGTGGCCATGATGTCCTTATGCCAAAGCTGAAACCTCATCATGCTCTCACTGGGGGGACAAGACTCCATTTTGTTACAAATCTATTGGTTCTTCAGCTGCTATCCATCCATTCATTGCCTTTATCAGCTTATCATTGCTGATGTGTAAAAGAACGTTTGCAAGAGAAAAGATATGAGAAAAACCTGGAGGCAGTTCCAGGATGGAAGCCACCCTGGGCGGCTGCCCATGTCGTTCATATCAGAAACTGCCAGTGATCATCTGTTTGACAATTATTAGCTCATCAGCAAATTTATCAAGCTTAATTTTTGTAGTAAATGAGAAGGTACTAATCATATCACATCAGAGGAAAAAACAAAGGACTGAGTAAACATCCCTGAGGGCTCCCATCCATTCATCCATTTTCTATACACACTTGTCCCTAGTGGGGTTGGGAAGAGTGCTGGTGCCTCTCCAGCAAATGTTTCAGGCGAGAGGCGGGGTCACCCTGGACAGGTCGCCAGTCTGTCTCAGCCTGAGGGCTCTCATGCTCCGAAATTGATACATTAATAGATTATTACTGTCATGATCCGTGTTTCTGTGTGATCCTGTTCCCTGTGAGTCTCTGTTTCTTCCCTGTTGATTGTCCCAGGTGTGTCTCGTTCCCTTGATTACCCCAGTGTGTATTTAAGTCCACCTGTTGTCTCTGTTTCTTGTCGGGTCCTTGTCAAACGTACGTCTTACGTCCTGGTCTGTGTCAGTTAGCCGCCACAGTAGAACTGGGAAGTCCTGTGTCAACGTCAGCTCTAGTTGTCAGTCTTCTGTGTAGCAGTGCTACCGGTATTAGCTGCATGCTATTCTCTGCCGTGCTGCCTGTATTGGACTGTTGAGCTTTATCAATAAATTCATAATTTTTCATCTATAACCTGGGTCCTGTGTCTCTCCTCACCACTTTAAACACCAACTCATGACAATTACTTAGGAGAGGCATATGAAGCATATATAGATGTTGCATATGTCTTATGTTGCAACATCTACATATGCAACATAGCAACAACATAGGCCAACAACATCTACACATATGATTTCTACTTATTTTTGACACAAATGGAACCCCTTACTAATGGTGCCTTTTTAAAAATGTACCTTACAAGTGTTAAAAAGAAAAGTGTTAAACATGTTGACTAAATGCTACCAAATGTTAAATTTGTATAACTTTCTCAAGAACTGCAGTCATAAATGTTTTGCAGTTTTTGTCAACATCTAGAATGTGGTTATAACCACTGACATGTCAGAAAGCTATGCACAATTTCTGTCGTCACCACAGCAGTTGGTGTGAACGTTGGTTTACAGAGTTTCACAGAGACTTCCTGATGAAACAGAAAATTTAAGAGACTATTTTTATAACTCCGTGCAGCACTTTATTCTTGTGTTTTCTTAAAACATTACTTCTAGAGGAATCTGTGCGGTTATGATCCCTGTTTACTGAGATGTGGTCTGGCAGATTATTTGTTTCAGTCAGGTTTCCATCATTGCTCAGGGTCAATGATGGAAGCTCATTATCACCATCCAGAATGGATGGTGATAATGAGCTTCTTGAGTATCTGACTACAGGATCTTGAGTGTACATCTTGTTAAGCCTCAGAGCTACTGCACCATTTATCAAAAGTTTATTGCAGAAACTATTAAAAAGAATAAGAAAAACAATGCTTAAAAGATTCAAGTAATGCTTGTTCCGTAGAGATCTAGACTTGGAATGATCTAATTAATTGTTTTATGCTACGTTTAAGAATACCATCTTTATGCTGACAATAGCTTATTTTGTCTTGAAATAATCAAGTTTACTTACATAGCACATTTCAGCAAGAAGGCAGTTCAAAGAGCTTTACTTCATGAAAACATATAAACATCATAAACCCATCATCCAGTCAACAACTGAAAACCAGTAACAGACGTTGCATTTTCCAAACGACATTGATAAAATCATATCGATTGGTCAATGTTCCAATGCTTAGAGTTCAAAAGCAACTCTGAACAGGTGGAGGTTTTAGCCTTGATTTAAAGGAAGTCGGTGTTTCAGCCGTTTTGTAGTTTTATGGAAGTTTGTTCCAGATTTGTGGTGCATAGAAACAGAATGTTGCTTCTCCATGTTTGTTTCAGGTTCTGGTTCAAATGCAGAGCAGACCATGTTCTTCAGGTGATCAAAGGCTGACTTTATATGACTAAAATAAAGTGAAATATTGCAGTAAACTACA